>NC_047651.1:21327028-21504709 GCF_902201215.1 Prunus dulcis | reverse complement strand
ATAAGGTTTGTAAAAAAGTTTCAAGAGACGCCCTAGAATCGGTGCTCTGATACCATGTGAAATTAGAGATTTTGTTAAGAAGAATAATTCTCAGTTGTTATTAATAGAGCCAAAAGGCTAAGTATTTATAGAGATATTACAAGCTTAACTAGGAAAACTAGGTTACTTGGAGACTACTCCAAATCAATTACAATCAACTAATAAAAGGAAATTAAATAACAATTTAATAACGTTCCTAATTTCCAACAGGTCGCAGGTTGCAGCTTCAGAAATTGTCTGAGCAAGTTCGACTGCATTGGATTTGAAGACTGCACTACTGAAGTATCTCATTACTTTGGTTGATAATTCACTGTTTTTCTCCCGCATCTTTGCCAAAATCATGGATGAGATCTCTTCTGCAGCAAACTGTTTTTCTCGACCCTGGTGGGTAACGGAAATCATGGGCTTATCGGCAGGACCTTCAATGACTTTGAATGGCCACAACTTGATATCATTCTGAACAAAATTGTCACTAAATCTTCTACCAATTAACCTCTTTGCATCTATAAATTTTTAAGGTCATCCATGTCAAAATTAGGGCATAACCGATGCACAAGGAAAAACGAGGAGGAAAAAGATCATATGATCTATGAAAAAACACAAGTACAAAAACAGAATATGCACTATGGTTATCTTCTATTTTACAAATTGCAAAGTTCAATAGGTAGGTATATGGTTACTTTTTTTATTTTTTGACAATGACGATATTATAAACTTCGGGGGATCAAACAAGGGTGCAATGGGCCGGACACAATGCCTTGGCCAAATGTCACATAACAATCCTTTTCTTTATTTTTGTTTTGATGCTCCTCGAAGTTGATTAATTATATTCAAATAGACGGAAACTTTTTTTTTAAAATTTTATTTATCAAATAGATGGAAACTTGAACTAAACACAAGAAATTTATCATTGAATAAAGAATACCATAAAAATGTTGGCTCTATCTTGGTCAGATGTTGAAATCAAGATGGCTTACTCTTATTATGATTTTTGGAGGATGAATTTTGTACTAGCGACTTTCTCTTATTTCAAAAATTGATATACACGAATTGAAAACCTTACCAAGAGACAATAACCTACACTCAGTTTTTCATTCTCTGAATTTCCAAACATTGAACCAGAGATTGTTGCTATCGACTTCTAAAACAATAATATACAAAAGATACCGGCTTATTACATAATTCTGTTTCACCACCTAATGTGACAATATTTCTTATTTGTTGTGAATAAATATGGTCTGAAATGAGTATATACATGAAAGAAATGAAACACTGTCACATTAATTGGTAACCAAAAGTTGGTGTCTTTAATATTACTCTTTTTAAAAGCCTTATCACAATTAATAGGTATGAAATTCCTAAAATCCGATCAATAAATTAAGCGAAGTGAGAAAGAAAAAAGAAAGGAAGAAAGAAAGAAGAAACCCATTGCATGACGATTTAAACATGGTAGATCAGAAAGGAATAAATAAAAAAGAAGGCAATGAGCCTTTGATTATAATGAGCTGCTGCAACTGTTCATATACACCGTTTGTTTGTAAGAAGATGTAATTAATCATCATCCCTAGCGAGCGCACATGAAGAGAGAACCGATAACATTGAAGAGAAGATGCAGCCAACGAGAACAATTCCAGATGATGAATTTGACAAACTCACAAATCTTTCAATTAAAGGAAATTTACTTGGTCCTTGTTGTCGTACAACGTCATCCACTAGTTGTCCGGTTGTCACAAATCCTGCAACAGCTGCTGTAACTAATACATTTGACACAACCTGCCCAAATTGGTGAAACCCATTGTTAATTATATTCGAAAGAAATCACATGTCACATGCTAGCTTAATTTCATATACATATAGTTTCCTCCATGAATTAAAATTGATGAGCAAGTTGATCATAAAAAAACCCTGAAGACGATGATGAGAAATTTGAAGTGTAATCGTTTGTACACAATTATGTATCTATTCTTCTTACTATCGATGATAAGTAAATATAGGTAACTATATATTATCAATGGTACCTTCTCAGCGTAGAAATCGAAAACGACATTCCCTTCACTTCCTTTTTTGATGCGAATGACTGCACATACGGTTTGGTAAATTGAATATGCAACTCCCAAAAAAATTCCGACAGCCGCGTAACTGCAATTTAATTAAATAATTACAGGGGATGAGATTGCTTGCATTGCACGTCATCATAAAAATTGATTAACTTGACGTGCATGCACTAATTAATTAATTACCTGTATCCAACTCTGTCATAAAAATGAAGGGTTGGGCCTTGAAATTGTTGAGTGTTAGTGAGAAGGATGATGAGCGAGGCAAAGAGTAGAATGGCGGTCAGGACCCTCAATGCCAGAGTAGCAATCCGCGTCGTTGTGGGGGAAAGCATTGAGACTGCCATCTCTGCTTCGCCTTCTCAACATGACCTTTGAAATCTCAAACTCGACGTTTCTTTCTTGGCCATGAATTAAACACAGGTTATTTAAGACCCTGAATGAATGAATGAATGGCATTGTTTTCAACATTCCTCTGTGTGTGTGTGTGTGTTTGCTCTTTTATTTAGGAAAAATATAAGTTTAATTTGATCCCTAAATAGAACAAAAGGTGTTTTCTCCATCGAACACGTGTAACCTTGACTGAAGAAGAAAACATGTTTAACCCCAAATCCTGATACTTTTCTTTGAAAATCTCACATAAAAACATCTACGAAGGGTTTTTCTTTTGCGGTACAATGGCCCATATGTTTTGCTTCAGCCTTTTATTTATCCATAAAGAAGCCGAGTTGTAAAAGAAAATGTTTTGAACGGAGGATCCAAGTGCTTTGCCATGCAGGCCCACCTCTTCTAAGTTTCCTATTACATTGCTTTTTTATTTTTCTTATACGAGCGATAATATAAAAAGGAAAAGTCACAATCCATCGCAAGGAATGAGATTTGATGTAAGAACCCAAAATAAAATATCTAAAAAAAAAGAAAATATCTAAAAAGTAAAGAAAATATCTTTTAGCGAAAAGACCAAATTGCCCTTTTATTTTTTAATGGGGAAATTTGACTTTTTGATCGAGAAAAAATTTGGGAATTCCGCTTGCACCATTGCGTAGAGCACGGCGAAAGGAGTCCGTAGACACGGAGTGGGCCCGAATCGGAGTTGTAACGAAAAAGTTATGGTCAAAAGAGTCTCAGTGGCATAACCGTAAATATTTCGAAGTTGCATCTATATAAACCCAGACTCTGCGCGAAACGGGCCACCGACTTCCAGAGGGTACTGGCGCCGCCTCCGAGCTCCAATCGCCACGGGACCGGTGGCGTTGGAACCACCATCGAGTCCCCTACCTTTTCCAACCCACATCAACCCCGGGGCCGCCCTGAGCTGGCTGGAAAATCGTGTTTTCCGACGGAGGTTCGTTCGAAGCTACCCGAACTTCCAGCTTGAAATTATTCCTCGTTTCTCCACCAAATTGATCGAGTAAGGTATGGTTTTTGAGCTATTTTTCGTGCTCTAGCTGTTGGGTATATGGGCTTCGATCGATTTTAGCTCTAAGGGGTTCGATTTTGAACTTGAAAATTCGGCCGAACTTCGGCCCTTCGAAACTACTGTTTCCGGTCACTTTTTGGGGGTTGTCCAAGAACAAAAGTGACTCCAAATGGGGTGTTTTACCTAAGATAGGAGTTTGGAGTCTCGGTTCCACGATTTTTCGGCACACCCGAATCGCTTTGGACACCCGATCTGCCCCCCGCGTGTGGCGGCGCGTGGGACAGGGTGGTGGCACGACTCTGGCCAGTTTTGAGGTCCTCGTGTCGTCACGAGCGCGTGAGATTTCGCGGATCCCGATTCGGAGTCCGTTTGAGCCCCGAACGGATTTTCCATATTGCGCGGTCCGTGGGTACAGTGTCGTGTGATCGTTGGATCGCGCTGAATTTTGGATATGTCGGTCTACGTGATTTCAGGATCGCGTAGGATTCGACGGATCGTGAATCGGAGTCCCGGATACTCCGGAATCGCGAACCCTGGGGCTAGGGTTAGGGTTTCAAGCGATAACGCGATTTTGGCCAATCCGACCGTCCGATTCGGACCAATTTCGCAGAACTTGGTTCCCGCCCTATGAGAAACTTTCTGGGAAGCTCAGATTGGCCATCGGAGACCGTGGACCCACGGGGTCCCGGATCGGCCGATCGAGCAACTCATCGCTTATCGAGGTTCTGGGTCTCATGAGGCCGGCCTAACTATTTAAAAAGCTGATGCGGGGATAGGAATAACTGGAATAAGTGTTTGTATTTCTAGGAGCCGGGGGCAGGGTGTTTAGTTGAATTTCGTTTTATTCAGCAGTTTATTAATTTAATCTTTTGGGATAATCAGGCACCAGGAGCTCGGCAGAAGTGTAAAAGAGACCTTCGAGGGGTCGAAGTAGCTCGGACCATCTGTGAGTGGACATTCTTTCGTAAATCAGATTTTATGGATGATTTGATTTGATTTTATATAAATAAGTTTATAAGTGATTTTACTTTGATTTATATAAGAAAGTTTTGATAAATGAGTTTCTTCGAGTAAATTTCCTTATTTGATCTTGAGTAAGTTTTATTATGGTTCCGAACACGATTATTACAGTAATAGTTCTATAAGTTGGTGCTGCTTATTTACCAGTTAGAAAAACAGAGTTTGAGTTTCGAATCAGTTGAGACCGCAGCACGACTTGAGTTTTACAGTTATTATTCATATATTTCTTTTTTAAAGGAATTTATTTTAAAACCATCTCGTACCCATTTTCTTTGGTGATTACCCAGAGTTGGACCGATGTCTACGGACATCCAGTCTGATTATAGTTCAGTCAGTGCACTTGACTTGCCTCACGAGTTTCGGGGACGCTCGAACCGTGAGTGCCAGGATTTGCGGCTCAGCAGACTTGGTGTCCCGAGACCTGCCAGGATTGCGGCTCGGCTGACTCCGTGTCCCCGAGACCTGCCAGGATCGCGGATCAGGCTGACTACGGTCCCCTGCATCCTGCCTGAGCGACTCGAGTGACTTGGTGTCACCGAGGACCTGCCGGCGGATCAGGCTGATCATAGTCCCCTGATTTCGCCAGTTTGCGGCTCGGGTAGCCTGTGTGACGTCCGAGACCTGCCAGGGAATTGACGGAAATGACAGGGGTACGAACTGGTAGTATTTTCAAAAGATTTTGAGTTTCTTTTATTTAATTATGATTTTCAGCTATTTTAAATCAACTTTTCTGATTTTTCAAGCATAGATACTTTTATCTTTGTTCAGTATGCAAGGTTTGAGCATAGAACTTTTTATACACGTTTAATTTCAGCACTTTTATGAGAGCTTTGATTTCAGTGGTTTAGTATGAAACTTTAGAGCTTGAATATGACTGAGATAGAATGCCTTGAGTTGAATATACTTGGCGTAGAAAGTACGTATTCAGTTTTATTTAGCTAAATTTCCTTTTTACAATGGGGGATATTATGTTTATGATAATTGTTTTGAAGAACATTATTTTTGTCCACTCACATTTTCAAACTGTTTTTCGCCCCCAGGCCATAGAGGTACGCGGGATCCACCACCGGGCTAGTCATAGCTTCCGCACCACCAAGTAAGGTAGAATTGTAGAAAATCCTTTAAACCTTGAGAACTTGAGAATATGCTCTGATATCCAGTTGAAAATTTGGAGATTAGAATTGAATTGATTACTGGAAACATTCTGGCTGTTGGGTGAAATATTTGAGATTGTTTGACAAGTGAAAAATTTTGGGATTGGTCAAAATACAGAGGAGACTCTGCTGAATTTTCGGCAGAAGTCTAAGGAAATTTAAAGAGAAATTGAAGTAAGAAGGGTAAAAAGGTCATTGGTGCCCGACATTCGCCAGACGTTGGACACGCACAGGACTTGGCTCGAATTCCAAAGTGGAAATTGGTCGGGTCCTGTCAATTGAATTTGGGTGTAAGGGGGTGGATTCACTACCTGACTAATTGGCTTAATTCACGTATGCATTCCAACACATTTTCATTTTACATCTTTAACAAAAAGATAATTCTTCACTATTGTCTAATAATAACATTGGCGTCAATGAATAATTACTTCTATGTTCAAATGGTAAGGATTAGAATACGATATTATTTCTGAAGAAAACTTATTTATTTTACTTCAATTATGAGAAATATTATAAAGGAAAATTCACGGAAAAATTGTTTTCAATTACGTATGTATTGATACTTAAAATTTTGTGCTACTGAATTTTTTTCAAAAGTTATCATGAGAGCTTGAACTCATGACCACTTTAGAGCGCACTAAAAGCCCTAGACCAATTCGATAAAACCCAAGTACCATGGGGAAATTTTGTCCTAGCCTACTGAATGAGTTTGATTAATTTTTTACTTTTACTCTAATATTGCAAAATATTTTGTCGAATAAAACTTTTTTTAGTGGTAATTATGTTCAATATTGAACAATCATTTGTCCAATATGGGCTGATCAGAACGTCTTTGATCCACATAATTCCTAACACAACTCGTAAAAATTCCAAAAGAGCAAAACAAACTACTAGAGAGAGAATCACACATCACAGATGACGATTTAAACAAAAAAAGGTAATTAAGAATTTGATCAATGAACAGCAAACTGATAGTTATGTCTCTGAAAGTGATATATTCCTGGCGAGTGCATATGAAGAGAGGACCGATAATACAAAACTGAAGACGAAACTAAGGAGGACAAGTCCATTTGCTGCATATGTCTTGTTCGTAAACGAGTTTATGTCTTCTCTATTCACGCCATACTCTTCCCAAGCTTTCACCAGCTCTGACGACCCAAGAAACCCTGCAACAGCTCCTGAAACTAATAATTTCGACAAAACCTGCACCATGCCCGAATTAATTTGAGTGATTGCTATTCATTCAAAAGAGGAGGAAAACAAGGCGCATCAAAGCATCCAACTCGAAATCAATTGGCAACGGACAAAGACATTTAAGATAGATATTTTATATTCCACGGACGTACGTACCTCCTCACCGAAGAAATCCAACATGACATTCCCTTCATTTCTTTTGGCTAAGCGGATAATTGCACATACGATCTATTACATCATTTACATCTCAGCCATTCATTTACTACCCTATGAGATAGAGACACATGGCATGCACAGTTACATCCTAACTGCACAGTTGGACTGTTATCCAACGGCTACATTTTTCAAACTGAAATAATAAACTATCTCAGCAGCAGCACTTATAAACCAACACTCCCTTCTAAGTGTTGTGCTGAGATAACACCTAAAGCCTTCCTTAGATACTCATACCGATCCCTTGCAAGAGGCTTGGTGAATATATCAGCAACTTGTTCTTCAGTTTTGCAATAAAGCAAATCGATCTCACCATTCTGAAGAGCATCTCGAATGAAATGAAACCTGCGATTGATGTGTCTAGTTTTGTGGTGATGAATTGGATTCTTTGATATAGCAATAGAAGTGTTGTCACACAACAACTGAGTTGGTTCTACCTGTTCTTCACCAAAATCTGATAGCACAAATCTGAGCCAAACAGCTTGAGTGGTTGCCTCTGCTGCGCTCATGTATTCTGCCTCTGCAGTGGAAAGAGCCACACTGCTCTGCTTAATTGAGGCCCAAGAAAACACTCCTGACCCCAAATTAAATGCATAGCCTGATGTGCTTCGCATATCATCCTCACTACCACTCCAATCGATGTCACAGTAGCCAATTAACACAGCTCCTTTTCCTTTCTCATAAGCAATGCCATAGCTTATTGTACCTTGTATATATCTTAGCACTCTTTTCGCTGTTCCCATGTGCTTCTTGGTAGGATTGTGCATGAATCTGGCCAAAAGACTAGATGCAAACATAATGTCTGGTCTTGTTGCAGTTAGGTAGAGCAAGCTTCCTACCATTTGTCTATACAAAGTCTCATCAGCTAAATCACTTCCATCCACTTTGGACAGCTTTTCATTCACTGCCAATGGTGTTGCAACCGATTTGCAGTCCTTGAGTCCAAACTTGTCTAGCAAAGTCTTTGCATATTTCTTCTGATGCAAGAAAATGCAAGAGTCAGTTTGTAAAACCCCAAGGCCGAGAAAATGATGAAGCAAACCAAGGTCTGTCATCTCATATTGTCTCATCATCTCATTCTTAAATTCAAGCATCATCTCCTTTGAGCTCCCTGTATAGATAATGTCATCTACATAGAGTGACACAATAAGAATACCACTTGGAGACCTCTTAGTGTATAAAGTAGCTTCACTCAAACTCCTTTGAAAACCAACTTTAGTAAAATAGGAATTTATCTCTTCATACCAAGCTCTTGGAGCTTGTTTCAAGCCATACAAAGCCTTCTTAAGCCTATACACCTTATCTTCACTTCCTTGAATCACAAAACCAAGTGGTTGATCCACATACACCTCTTCACTTAATACTCCATTGAGAAAAGCATATTTCACATCTAATTGGAAAAGCTTCCAATTTTTCTGTGCAGCCAATGCTACCAAAGCTCTCATAGTGTCAAGCCGAGCCACTGGTGCAAAGGTCTCATTGAAGTCTATTCCAGGCTTTTGGGAATATCCCTTTGCAACCAGCCGAGCCTTATTCTTCTGCACAGATCCATCTAGATTTAGTTTAGTCTTATAGATCCATTTGACTCCAATGATTGGTTTATCAAATGGTCTAGCTACAAGCTCCCATGTATTGTTCTTTTCAATCATGGTGATTTCATCTTCCATTGCTTTCTTCCAAGAGTCATCCTTTGCTGCCTCTTCAAAACTTTCTGGTTCTATAATGCACATATTGCATTTTTCATAAATTTCTGCAATGCTCTTGTATTTGAGAGGAGTATGATCAACATCCTGCGGACCTGTGACCCTTTGTTGATCACTGTTTTCAGTGTTTAAACTAGGCACCTCATTCACTTCCAATTGTTCTTCAAATTCACAAGAACTCCCTTCTTCTCCTTGTGCTTCTTCTCAGATTCCAGTGAGCTGAATGTTCACACTAGTTTCCTTCTTTGCATTCCAATCCCAACACACATTTTCACTAAATATTACATCTCTTGAAACAATCACCTTCTCAGTTTCAATGTTGTACAGCCTGTAACCTTTCTCACAGCTGCCATACCCCAAGAAGATACACCTCTTGCTTGCAAGATCTAATTTCTGTCTTTGTTGTTTTGGTACATGAGCATAACACAGTGAGCCAAATACCTTTAGATGCTTAACCCCTGGTTTCCTTCCACTATAGGCTTCAAATGGTGTCTTTTTGCTCAAAGCTTTAGTTGGACACCTATTCAAAATATACACAGATATGTTGACTGCCTCAGCCCAAAAATCAAATGGAATTTTCTTCTCCAACATCAAACACTTAGCCATTTCAACTATAGTCCTATTTTTTCTCTCTGCCACACCATTTTGTTGTGGTGTGTATGGGGTTGTAAGTTGTCTTTCAATTCCTACATCTTCACAGAAACTGTCAAACTCCAATGAAGTGTATTCTCCCCCTCTATCACTTCTCATCTTTTTCAGTTTATAACCACTTTGCAATTCCACAGTGGCCTTGAATTTCTTAAACACGGTTAGAGCTTCAGACTTGTGTCTTAAGAAATAAACCCAACACATCCTTGTGCAATCGTCTATGAAAGTGAGAAAGAACCGATTTCCAGCTTTGGTAACTGTTTGCATAGGACCACAGATGTCACTGTGAATGAGTTCTAGTGGAGTTAGTGCTCTAGTGGTAGCCTCTCTTGGAAATGCTTCTCTACACTGCTTGCCTAGAACACACCCTTCACACACCTCTTTAATCCCTTTAATTTCTGGTAGTCCTACTACCATGTCTTGTTCTTTCAACAATTTCAGACTACTCATATTGAGATGTCCAAATCTTCTATGCCAAAGTTCAGTGGAATGATCTACACTTGCTATATAAGCTAAGTGCATCTCAGCCTGCAATTTCAAGGGAAAGCTTCTATTACCTCTCATTTGTACCTTTGCAACCAGATTTGAATGAGAGCTGTCATTGTAGATTTCCACCTTGTGATCTCCAAATACCAAATAGTAGCCATGCTCTATCATCTGACCCACACTGAGTAAGTTCTCTTTCAGTCCAGGTACCAGCATTATTTCTTTGATATATCTCTTGCCTACTTTGTTTTCAACCACAAGAGTGCCTTTTCCAGTTACATCTACAAGCTGTCCAGTTCCCATTTCAACCTTTGCAGTCACATTTCTGTTAATATCCACCAGCAAGTCCTCTTTTCCTGTCATGTGATTGCTACATCCACTGTCCAAATACCAGATTTCTTCATCTCTTGTTATACCAGCACCAACTGCATTACCAGCATAGAACATAGTTGGTGCAGCTTCCACTTGAGTAGCATAGTTAACCTGCTGTGGTGATTTCTTGCTATAGCAATCCTTTGCAATGTGGCCAAACTTATCACAGTTATAACATTTTGGTTTGCCCTTGAATCGACACTCACCAAAGTGTAACTTACCACAGTGCTTGCAGGGAGTTTTAGTGCCATCACTTGTCTTGTTATCCCATTTCTTGCCTTTGGACTTCCAATTTTTATGCTGCTTATTGTTCTGATCTCCATTTTTAACCTGTTTAGCATCTACACTAAGGCTAGCAAATGCCTTCTCTGTTTTGTTTTCAGAATGTCTATCTAATCTCAACTCAAAACTCTTTAGTGAGGCTACACCCTCCTGCACCTCAATCTCATTCAAGTCTCTCGAGTGTTCAATAACTGAGCAGATAGAGTCATAAGCAGATGGTAGGCTAATCAACAATTTCTGTACTACTCTTTCTTTAGGCAATATTTCTCCATAGCTACGCATTTGATTAATCACATCAAATAGTTTGGTAATATAGGCAGACAAGGATTCATCATCTCTCATTCTAGTGTACTCAAACTCCCTACGCAGACTCTGTAATTTGACACTTCTTACCTGTTTGTCACCTCGAAATTCCTGCATCAAGAGATCCCAAGCTCCTTTAGAAGTTTCTTCATGGGAGATCCGGGGAAAAATCTCATCATATACTGCCCCTTGAATCAGTCCCAATGCCTTTGCATCTTTCATCAGCTTCTCTGTTTCAGAACCGCTTGAAACATCCCTTTTCATCTTCTGCTCACCAGATTCACCAGCTCCCTTTGAGTCTTCCTTTTCCTTCTTCTTTTCATCAGAGTCATCAGCTCCTTTCGAATCTGACCACTCTAATCCCTTTTCAACCAGATCCCATAATCCATGAGACCTGAAGATGGTTCTCATCTTTATGCTCCAAAACTCATAATTATTTCCATTGAAAATTGGCGCTCTCACCTCGCCTCCAGATCCAGATCCAGCCATGGTAGACGCAGACCTTCACACACTAGCTTCAAAACGCAGCTTCCTTTCTTCACAGATTCAAACGCCCAGCTAAACGATCCAACCTGGCTCTGAGGCCATGTTAGAATACAGAGACAATTATCTTGTATGTTAACTTTTAGATGTGAA
Source organism: Prunus dulcis (assembly GCF_902201215.1). NCBI lineage: Eukaryota > Viridiplantae > Streptophyta > Magnoliopsida > Rosales > Rosaceae > Prunus > Prunus dulcis. The sequence continues at coordinate 21,493,185 of NC_047651.1, read as the reverse complement.
AATGTGATCTGAAGAAAATTGAGAGAGAGAGAGAGAGCTTAGGCAAGAAGAAGAGCTAGCAGCATGCTTGCTCAGCTCCAACGCAAATCATACGTATATTGCCTCTGACAAAACCGTTAGGAATCAGAACATTCCTATTACATCATTTACAACTCAGCCATTCATTCACTACCCTATGAGATAGAGACACATGACATGCATAGTTACATCCTAACTGCACAGTTGGACTGTTATCCAACGGCTACATTTTCAAGCTGAAATAATAAACTATCTCAGCAGCTGCACTTATAAACTAACAATATCCATCATCAAGGATATAAAGGTCATATATATATATATGTACTTATATATACCGGAATGGAACTCTGTGATAAAAGCGCATGATCCAAGTTTCCTTAATGTAACACCTCGACCCCAAATTTCCCTGAATTTAACCCGTAATTAATTATTTAATTATTTAAGGGTATTTTAGTCACATTTTTAACCGGAGAGAGTTTGGGAGCGTGACTTGTATTTTTGGATAGGTCGTGCTGAGACGAGTTCATAGACACGTAGTGGGCTCGAATCGGAGTTGTAACGAGAGAGATAGGGTCAAAAGAAACCCAGTGGCACAATCGTAAATATTTCGAAATGGGATATTTTATAAAAATCTGGCTTTCTCTCTCTCTCTCTCTCTCTCTCTCTCTCTCTCTCCCGCGACTTCTCTCTCTCTCCCGTCGGCTCTCTCTCTCTCTCTCCTCGTATCTCCGGCCACCGGCCGCGGCTGCGGTCGGGACCGGTGCCAAAAGAACCGGCTCGGCCTCGGCGTCACGACCCAGCCCCCCCCCGACATCGGCCGCCGCTCCAGCCGCCGGAAAATGGCGATTTTCGCCCAGAACTTCGCCGGCTCCGATCTCCCTCCTCCGGCCGCCATTTCTGGCGATCAAGGTATGGAAATTCATCCCCTCTGCATGTTCTAGCTAATGGTTGGGTAGGAATTGATCGATTTGTAGCGTAGACAATTCGATTTTCGAATTGAAAATCGGCCGAACTTCGGCCGCCGTGATCGGCCATTTCCGGCCACTTTTTGGGGGTTGTCCAAGAACAAAAGTGACTCCAAATGGGGTGTTTTACCTAGGGTAGGAGTTTGGAGTCTCGGTTCCAAGATTTTTCGACGGACCGTAATCGCTTTGGACACCCGGTCTGCCCGCGCGTGTGGCGGCGCGTGGGCGAGGGTGGCGGCATGTCTCTGGTCAGTTTTGAGGTCCTCGTGCCGTCACGAGCGCGTAGGATTTCGCGGATCTCAATTCGGACGTCGTTTGACTATCGAACGGATATCGCCTATTGGGCGTTATCCGGGTTCGATAGGTTGGGACCGTTGGATGGTCCCGAAATTAATATATGTTAAACTAGGTATTTCTAGGATCGTGGAGGAATTCACGGATCGTGAATCGGAGCCCCGGATGTTCCGATTTAATATTTTAAAGTCTTTATTTTATATTAACCGTTAGATCGTGCGATCGTGAGCGATCCGACCGTCCGATCTGAACCAAACTGGTAGGACAAGTGTCCTATAATTTATAGAACCCGTAGGAACTTTCGGATCGGAGTTTGGAGGTCGTGGTCCCCGTAGGCCCGTGTGACCAGGGTTAGGGTAGTTTGACCCTTGGTTGGGAGTTATGCAATATTAGAATTAAAATATAATTATATGGTTGTACAAGGGTACAACAGAGTCTAGAACGTCAGTTGGAGTGCAACATGCACTACCTTAAGTACCTCCCCGGATTTTGGATTTACTACAAGCACCACCAAGTGAAAGTCAGGTCGCACGTGGCGTAGGTTATCCGGCGTGTCGACAGGCCCCATACGTGGCGTTGGTTGTACCGGCGTATGGGGAGATTTGTGTTATGATGTTGAGGTCCCACGTGGCGTAGGTTATCCGGCGTTGGGACAGGCCCCATACGTGGCGTTGGTGGTACCGGCGTATGGGGAGTTATGTGATTTGATGTGCAGGTCTCACGTGGCGTAGGTTATCCGGCGTTGAGACAGACCCCATACGTGGCGTTGGTTGTACCGGCGTATGGGGAGATATGTGATAGTATGGCATGGTCGCACGTGGCGTAGGTTATCCGGCGTGTTGACAAACCCCATACGTGGCGTTGGTTGTACAGGCGTATGGGGAGACTATGTGGAATACAGAGAAATGAGATGAGGTATCGCTTGAGAGTGGAATTATGTTTTATGAGAGAACTACGTGTGGCTTGATCCCTCAAGGAGGGTACGTAGGCAGCCTAAGGTTATTAGGTGCAGCCGCAGACTAAATGTTAGTCTTAAATTGTATTTGAATCGTTTGGTAGTTGGTTGAGAAATTTTGGAAGGCCGCAGGCCATTTATGTAAACTGCATGAATTTATATTGTGCATGCTGCCAGTTGGGAATATAAATTGTGTTTTTATGCAGGTATAAATTTTGGGAAATGTCCAATTTATAGGGGAGACTCTGCTGAAATTTCGGCAGAAAGTCTCGGTCTTTAGTAAGTGGGCCCGGCATCGGGGTGATGTCAGGAATTTCAAAGGGTTCGTCCCGGGTTTTGGAAAAATTCGGGGCGGGTCACTTAACCTCTCCGCGTTCGTTGAGATCTTTTACTGGATGAGATATGATGAGGAGGAGCACGAGGGACGCAAGCAGTGTGACGGCGGTCACGATCCTCAATACAAGAGTAATAATCCGCATACTTGTGGAGGAAAGCAGTGATGCGTCCATCTTCGCTTTCCCGCTGCACCGCTAGCGCCTCGGCCTCCGCCTGCAGGGTCCTGGCCTTTGGATAAGATTTGGGATAGAGACAGCTTCTTCTTTTTTTTTTTGTTGGATAAAGCAAAAAAAAAAAAAAAAGGACAGGTTAATTAGGACCCTGTATCTGCATTGCCCTTGTTTCTGTTTTTAGAGAAGTCAAGAGTTTCGTTTGTTGCCAAAATAGTGTATACAGAGATAGAGAAGAGCCGAGACTTTTACCCCTTTTTAGAAAAAAAAGAAGGTTCTCCTTCATTTTTTTTCCCCATCAAACGTCAAGATTTTTGGAGCTGCATTGTTTGATATTGGAAGATGAGGTATTTGAGCTACAAATTCCTTGCTGGAATTGCAATATTCGATGCTTCTTGAGATGCATGAAATTGAAAATTGGTACTTCGAAATTATATATAATACAAAGAATATCAAATTTCTTCCACTCTTATCTCTATTGAATTAAATTAATTGGAAACTTATTACACCATTAATATAGTCGTATTCAAAATTTTCATGTGATGAAATGAACTCTTGGAGAAACAAACATCACTACTTTAGATCATGATTTACACATCGATCAAAGGGGGAGAAAAAGAAACTATAAAACTAAGGTGTTTAAGACCCTGATCAATGGACAGCCAACCGCTGATGATGCTGCAAAATCTAAAACTTCTTGGGCAGAGCATATGAAGAGAGGACCGACAGGATGAAAGTGCAGACGAAGGCAAGGAAGACAAGTCCATCTGCTGCATATGACCTCTTGAAATATTTGTGATAGTAATCACTTACAGCTTCGCCCCACTGTTTCTGTAATTGTGCAGTCATAACAAATCCTGCAACAGATCCAGTAGCTAATAGAGTTGATATAACCTGCACAGATTAGTTTGACCTATCAAAAAACACACTTAATCCATTATAAATTATGCATGTGAGTCTGCGTATGCGCGCGCCTATTATATGTGTACCTTGTCGCCATAGAAATCAAGTAAGATGTTCCCATGATTTTCTCTTCTGAGGCGGACAACTGCAACTCCAGTTTGGAAGACTGAAAATGCAATTCCAATAACAATTGAGGAAGCCATGTATCTGCAATGAATTACAACCACCAACATACAGAGAACGTTGTCAATTGCTAAAAGTGAGTAATATTAAACTGAACTAGAAATCAATTGCTAAAAGTGGGCAATTACCGGTAAGGCACAAAATCATAAAAATGATATTTTTGATCCCTGTCGACTGAGAGAACATTGGAGACGAGGATGGCGAATGGCACAACCAGTAAAATGGTGGTGAGGACCCTCAGCCCAAGAATGGCAAATCGGGAAGTTTTTTGAGGAAGCACTGAAACTTGTCTCTGTGATTCCATCTTTGCTCTCTAATTAAACACAATTAATTACTAGTCATTTATAATTATCTGCATTAATCCCTGCTGGTGCTGGCCTTTTATACACAGATTAACTTGTTTCATTTGGCCAATACAAAAAGTAAACAAATATAATTTTTTTTCTCCGTTTTGTTCTTTAATTTCAACTCAGTTTCATATTGTTCCTACCGCCGGACAAAAGTAAAATGGCAGAAGAAAAGACAATTAAACAGCGAGAATTGTCCTGGATGGGGCTTAACTTTCTTGTGGGGTTGACTAACCCAAGTTTTGGCTATGCATGGTGGAGGTGGATTGGCTTGTATATTTATATTTTATACTATATGGAGTTACAAATTTATGAAAAATATGACAGGCCGGCAGCCACTGATTGGGAGGTTATTGTATGATCCGTAACGTTTGCGTTGTGTGAAATTAAGCTGGAAAACCCCCGAAGTTGATGTCAATTTTAATTAATTTCTGCAATACTGTTTTGGCCTACACAGCTTTTCAAAGTCATATAACATTTGGAGATCACCTAATTTTTTATTTATTAATTAATTAATGGGCTCACGCGGTTTCTGAATGGGGTACATGAATAAATTATGCTATCATTGTTAAATTTCAGAGGAACGGACTTACGGTCCAACATCGATATTGTCCTAATTTAACTACTCGAATATTCGGCAAGTATGAAATTTTATACAAAAGACATTGATGCTATTAGAAGTGGATTCATAAATTATATAATGTATTAGATTTTATCAAGTTTCTTATATGATACTTCATATTCTTCAATAATCATATGGTAATATATACCATTTTTCTCAATAGAAGCCGAAAATTTATTGTTTGGCCCCCTCTCACACAACATTCACACAGGGACTTCCAGGTAACAATAAGACAACATGAATTCTATGTTTAATCATAGCATATTATAAATTTTCGTGGAACACTAGTCCTATCAACTTGAGTCCAATAGCTTATGGCGAAAATTCGAAAGGGGTTTCTTTTATAATTACTAACACGCAAGTTGATTAACAAGCCTAATTATCATATTCATATGGGTATTGAGAAAGGAAAGGGCGGCCAAAAGGAGGTTTGTGGTTAATATAAAAGTCTACATGAGGGGTCCATATATGGCACCTTCTCTATAGAATTTCGCCTTGTTAGCCTTGAGTGTGGGCTAGCCTTAAGATCCATGGATCCCCTTTGTACCGAATTGAAGATGAAAAGCATGGGAACATATAATCATAGAGATCCTTGACACTTCCATTCATGGATGTCTTATTAGCAAAGGCACATTGGTTTGGCGCAATAATATTACATTGATCAAACTAACATCAAATCAGACCCAAAAAAAAAAGAGGAGAGAAAATAATATTTTCTCATGATTCATCGCATGGAAGAAAATTAACAAAACAAAACATATAATAAGGGGAAAATGTAAACAAAATTAAATCCCACAACCCAAAAAAGGAGAAGACATTTGCTTTGGGAAATAAATGGTTTTTGCTTTTGCGAGCAGCAATCAAACTTTCTTCGGGAGTGTGTAGGAAGAGATGATGGATAACATGGCAGTGGAGCAAAATGCGAGGAGAAGGAGGCTAGCTGATGCATATGCCTTGTCATAAAATTCGCGAATGTCAATCATATCAAATAGAGGATCTGCATCCGTCAATCTCTTTGTGTCTACAGTTATGGCAAACCCTGCTCCAGTACCACTTGCTAGAAGGTATGATATCAACTGCATGCCCAAAGTGGTATAATTTGGTTAGGTTTACATCCTCCATAATATTTTCATCCAATTCATTAATGCACACAAATATAGCGACTAAATCTCTACTATGGCGGTGTGAGACTATTTGTACAACTCTCACTTATATTAATTAGAGAGATGATACAAAAGGTAGTCGGTTAAGATGATACTACTCCATATATATATATATATATATATATATATATATATATATATAGGTCAGAGGAGAAGATGTATGTACCTTGTCACCAAAGAAGTCGAGTAGGAGAATGCCGTCCTGGCCACTTACGACATTATGGATTGACAATGCAAGTTGCAAGAGAGAATATGCAGTGCCAATGACGATTGTGGAAAGCATGTATCTGCAAATAATATTGATCTCAAGGTTCAAGTATATTAATTGAAAAGGAAATGCATGTTACAATAAAAAAATTAAAAATTAAACAAATCATGTGACGATGATCAGATTATTGGCTCATTAATTGCTTAATTACCGGTAGGCATAAATATCCTGAAATCTAAGTTTCTGCAGATAAACATCCACGGTGTTGGTGCAAAGCACTATTAGGGATATTAATAAGAGAAGGAAGGTAAAGATCCTCAATATTAGAGAAGCAAGCCGTAAAGATGCAGATGAATAAGATGGTGGCGGCGGCCGTGGTGGTGGTGGTGGTGCAGCTTCTTCTATTGTTGCAGCTGTTTCTGACATCTTCTTCTGCCTTAGCTAGTCCTGCAGCCAGCCACACCAAGCTTAGCCTGTACTGCAAAACGGATGCAAACTACTAGGGTCTTATATACAAACCATGCATAGCACTCATATCTAAGAAGCCATTAAATTAAAGATCCTGGATTTCGACCAAAAAAAAACAGAAGATGAGATCCTGGATTGGGTTAAATTGCAGAAGAAAAGACAATTAAACAGCGAGAATTCCTGGATTGGCTTAACTTTGTTGTGGGGCTGACTTACCCAAGTTTTGGCCATATGCATGGTGAGGTGAACTGCCTAGCTAGTATATAATTTATGACAACTATGACATGGCGGCAACCACTGATTGGGGGGTTATTGTATGATCCGTAACGTTTGCGTTGTGGGAAAGTATAAACTATAATGAAATTAAGCTGGAAAAACAAAGAAGTTGATGGCATTTTGAATTCATTTTCTGCAAGAGTCTTTTGGCTTACGACATCTTATCAGGATCGCGAGCCTCTGCAATTAGACTCTCTATATTTCATGCATTTTGTAAAATTTGAACCATTATAGTAATTTAATGATTAAATAACATGACACGTAAACTAACACTAAATTTTATTTTTTTATTTTTCTAACGTTAAGTAACTCCTACCTCTCTCTCTCTCTCTCTCTGACGTTTCTGGCCTTTCTTTTCCACTGTCCATCAGTTTCTCTCCATTGAAACATCAACCCCGGCACAATAACAACACCACCTCATTTATGTTCCTCCTGTTCCACCTCCCCATAGTTTTGGGGCATGAATGAACTGTGATTGACCCAAAAAACAAAAGGTAATAATGAGACAACATAAGTTCTATGTTGAGCATATATATTATAAATTTTTGTGTTACACTAGTCCTATCAACTTCGGTCCAAAGCTAAGAGAGGCCTATGGCGAAAAATTCAAAAGCGTTTCGTAGTTTTATATGTCATTGAACAATGTTGATGAAGATTTCAGAGTTTTTTTTTTTTTTTTTCAATTTCAATTTTAATAATGTCGCATTACTAGCTAACAGGTAAGTGTTTTTTCTTTTCTTTTATAATTACTATCACGCAAGTTGATTAACAAGCCTAATTTATCATCACATATTCATATGGTTATTGAGTAAGGAAAGGGCGGCCAAAGGGAGGTCGAAATTTTGTTTTATGCAATTTGTTATTGAGACTTAAATAACTAAATAATATAGAGAGAGAGAGAGAGAGAGAGAGAGAGAGAGAGAGACTCATACTCAATTAAAATCCTTGGCCTAAAAAAGAATTTTTAATTAAAATAAATCCTTAAATTCGTGTTTGATGAGTCTCCAAGATTAGTAAATCAACCCCTTTATTCAAAAAGCATGTTGTGTTTGGTGGAGTCATTCTATAGTGAGGGTCTTATCTAAGGTCACATCTCTTAACCGTTGAACCGAATTAATCAATTTGATCTAATAGTTAAGAAATAGAGTTTTGCTGGCCTTTCTAGGCTTGGGCTTAAGGCTTAGGTTTGGGCCTAAGCTTGGCTGTGGACCAGCCTTAAGTCTCATGGATCCTCGAGCACAAAAAGGGTAGTTTCTATGACCAAGTGGGTGGCCACTAGTACCTGTTTTTCTTGTAGTGCTCTTCTGTAGAGAATTGAAGATGAAAAGCATGGGAAGATATAATAATCATATAGATCCTTGACACTTTCATTCATGATCATGGGTGTCTTATTAGCAAAGGCACATTGGATTGGCTCAATAATATCACAATGATCAAACTAACATCAAATCAGACCCCAAAAAAAATATCGGTACATGCAAAGCTGAGGAGAGGAATCAGCCATATTACAACGCCAAAACAAAACAATAAGAGGAAATGTAAACAGAATTAAATCCCACAACCCAAAAAATATATATATATAAAAAAGAAAAAAGAAAAAGGAAAGACATCTGTTTTTGGAAATAAATGGTTTTTGCTTTTGCGAGCAGCAATCAAACTCTCTTTGGGAGTGTATAGGAAGAGATGATGGATAACATTGCAGTGGAGCAAAATGCGAGGAGAAGGAGGCTAGCTAATGCATATGCCTTGTCATAAAATTTCCGAATGTCAATCGACACAAATCGAGGATCAGCGTCCGTCAATCGCTTTGTGTCTACAGTTAAGGCACAAGTACCAGTTGCTAGAAGGTTTGATATCAACTCCATGCCCAAAGTGGTAATTTGGTTAGGTTACATCCTCCATACTATTTTCATTCAATTCACTAATGCATACAAATATAGCGAGTTAGTCTCTAGTATCACGGTCTGAGACTATTTACATAAGTCTCACTTATATTAATTAGAGAGATGATACAAAAAGATGGTCGATTAAGATAATACTGCTCCATATATATATATACACGCACCTTGTCACCAAAGAAGTCGAGTAGGAGAATGCCGTCCTGGCCACTTACGACATTCTGGATTGACAATGCAAGTTGCAAGAGGGAATATGCAGTGCCAATGACGATTGTGGAAAGCATGTATCTACAATTAATATTGATTTTCTACGGTTCAAGTAATTGACAAGGAAATGCATGTTATAATAAAAATAAATTAAACAAATCATGTGAAGATGATTATTGGCTCATTAATTGCTTAATTACCGGTAGGCATAAATGTCCTGAAATCTAAGTTTGCTCTGATTAATCTCCATGGTGTTGGTGCCAAGCACTATGAGGGATATTAATAAGAGAATGAAGGTAATGATCCTCAATATTAGAGAAGCAAGCCGTGAAGGTACAGAGGAATAAAATGGCGGTGGCGGCGGCAGGGGTGGTAGCGGTGCAGCTGCTTCTGTTTCTGCCATCTTCTTCTGCCTTAGCTAGTCCTGCAGCCAGCCACACCAAGCTTAGCCTATACTGCAAAACGGATGCAAACTACTAGGTTTTATACACAAACTATGCATAGCACTCATACCTACCAAGTACCTAGTCAATAATTTTTTAAACAAGTACCAACAAAAAAGGAAAGTTTACTTTGAAAAAAAAAAAAAAAGTATGCTTGACCCGGAAGTGAGGGCAAATTGGCAACAAAGCCATTAAAATAAGAGATCCTTTGTTGGTTTGCATTGAGTTTTAATGCATTCATCGTTTCTCTATCTGCTTGAGCATTATTATAAAGCTAGCTTTAGTTTAGTGGTGTTCTCCCAAAAACTCTCTCAAAAATCCCATTCATAAAAATATAAGAGCAAGATAAAGCTAGTGGCATGTAAGATTTTTGACTAGAATATCATGTTGATGCTTGCATGGTATCTCTTGAATATGATTTGGCATTCTTATCAGAATTCATTACGTGCAATTCGTTGTCTGTTTAAGCATTTTAATATTGACCGTACAGAGCCATGCCATCCCGCCCCTAGAGACTAGAAATTGAGTTGATTAAAAAGACAAGGAAAATAGTTGTATTTGTAATACAAGTTGACTTTAGCGAATGTGCTCCTCACTCTACATTCGAGTTTGAATCTCTTTTCCTGTAGTTTAGATTAATTTAAAGTAGATTATCGCTTGTATTAAAAATGAAAACAAAAAAAAAGTTTCCATGGTTATTACCAAAGTTTGAGCATTAGGTAGACAAGATCTTCTCATTGGTGACACCCTTCCATATTTCCCTTAGGTTATAAGTTAATTATTCTTAATGAGATATAGCTCAAGGCTTCAAGCCAGTAATGTACTTCACCAACGCAGTCCAAGCTCTTTGACTGTCAGATTTTGGTTATCTGGAAAATTGATTATGTTCTAATTAATCTTGCGTACGCTAGAAACTTACCCAATTGGTAAAGGCTAATGAGCAACTTTAAGATTAAAGTACTAAAACATGTCACAATTTAGGACCCCAATGGTTGGCACAACTATGTAGTTAAAATTAAAATTTGGGTTGATTCTCCAATGGAACTTTTCATCAAATTGTGTAACAATATCAATATCCTACCCACACAAAAAAAAACAAAACAAAACAAAATAAAAAAAACTTATTTTTATTGAAATTTAATTCTTGGTTACACAAAGTCTCCATTTATGATTTGATGGTACGTACGTACATATTATGAAAATAAGGGGACGTTTTTCGGTTGGCAGCAATCAAACTCTCTTTGGAAGAGTGTAGGCAGAGATAACTGATAATATGGCAGTGGTAACAAATGCGAGGAGGAGGAGGCTAGCCGATGCAAAGGCCTTATCGTCAAAGTTGAGCATGTCTACTTCAGATGCGTCCATCAGTCTCTTCAAGTCCACAGTCAGACCAAACCCAGCAGCAGCACCAGTTGCTAGCACGTATGATATGAACTGCATGCCCAACACAAGTTTTCGTATTAAATCCCAACCAAAAAAAAAAAATTCATCCCAGGAATGCCTAGATAGAGAGTAAATTGAAAATTCTTGTTTTGCCTATTGGGCCAGCGGGCCTCACTGGCTCAATTGACATGGGTTTTGTTTGCTAGAATAGAAGAGGGGAAAAAAAAAAACTTGTGGGAAGCTTTGGGTGCCGAAAATTAAAAAGGAAGAAAGTAAAAATGTACCTTGTCACCAAAGAAGTCAAGGAAGGGCATGCCATCCCCGCCCCTTACGATATTAAAGATTGTGAGTACAAGTTGCAGAAGACTATATGCATTGCCGATGACAATTGTAGCAAGCATGTATCTGCACCAATTTTACAATTCAAAATAATTAGTTAAGCGTTTCAAACTATAATAGACAAGAAAAAAGACCACGATCTTACCGATAGGCATAAAAATCAGTAAAACGAACTTTGGAGTCGTCATCGCTGGATCCTATGGAGTTCGTGGCAAGCACAATAAGTGATATCAACAAGAGAATGAAGGTCAAGATTCTCAAAATAAGAGAGGCAATCCTTGAGGATGCAGTTGCTTGTTGAGCCATCTCGATCGATTGTCTTCTTCAAGTATACTGGAAAATAGGTGCAAATGCTAACCTTTTATAAACGATATGCATTTCCAAGTCGCTTCAGCAAGTCAATGGCCTTATAACTTATAAGTGAATATCCTTCTCTTACGACTATAGGAGAGTTTACTTTGACAAAAAAACGTGGTTGACCCGGAAGAGATGGTAACTCATTGAAGGATCAAAGCGCCTGTTTGCTAGTTCATTTCATTGACTTGATAAAATCAAGTGCATATTTGTATTGGACTGCACGTTGGCCGTATATAGGTTTTTGCAACTCATTTATGGTTGAAATTACTTAGCTTTCGCAGCAATTAAATTACTAGTAGCCAGAAAGTGGCTTGCAATTGCAGCGCTGTATAGCTTGTCATTGCAGAAAGAGCTAGAAATCATGACCCATGTTATATATATATAGCTAGCTACAATAACTATGCCAAATGGAATGAACTGGGTACTGACCGAATAACAAACCCGGTTTGACGAATAACAAATCGGTTCTTCAAACCTGGTTAATCCAAGTACATTTCATAAATGACGGTTTGACGAATAACAAATCGGTTCTTCAAACCGGGTTAATCCAAGTACATTTCATAAATGAAAGACCATATAACAGGACAAGAGTGCAATAGCTGAGGTAGATTTTTAGGTTTGGGGAGTCACAAGCTTAAAATTATAGGTTTTTTTTTTCTTTCTAAAATCTAGATTTTTTTTTTTAAAGGCTAATATAATATGTTGGCGTGACTTGTGGATATTGACTTACTTTCCTTACACACCAAGAATTCATATTATAATTGTAATTGATTTACTTTAATTCCTGATTTCCTACTGCAAATAGATTTAGGAATTTATTATTTACTTGCCCATTCAGGTTTCGTTGTATTATAAATATGACCTCCTACAAGGAGAAGAATACACAGAAAATTCCTACAAACAAATATTCTCTCATAGTTTTCATATTTTAGCATGGTATCAGAGCCAGGTTCGATCTAGGGACCTGTGCTTGTGTTCTTCTTGAAATTTAAGTGCTCTTCTCCCCCCTTGATCTAGGGACCTGTGCTTGTGTTCTTCTTGAAATTTAAGTGCTCTTCTCCCCCCTTGAGAGGGGGGAGGGGGAGTGAAAGGGATATGTTTATTGACCTATCCCAATTACCTTGACATATTTCCATGAAGATGTTGCTTATTTCTTGACTCCGACGACCCCTTCTCTTCAAGGGGAGAGGAGGATTGAAGAGAAGTTGTGTCTGAGTGAATTAGCTAAAGTTTATATGGAAGAATTTATTGTTGCCATTGTCTCTACTGCCGTGCTCATGGGGTTCGGTGTTCTGCCTTACCTATTGCCGTGCTCACAGGGTTTCTGTGTTCTGCCTTACCAATTGCTGTGCTCACACAGTTTCTGTGTTCTGCCTTACCTACTGCCGTGCTCACAGGGTTTCTGTGTTCTGCCTTATCTACAGCCGTGCTCACAGGGTTTCTGTGTTTTGCTATGTGCCCTATTTTTTAGGGTTTGCTCTTGTGTTTTCGCTGTGAACTTTGTTTTAGTTTGTCACTTGTTTCACTCGTGGTTGATTAAAAGATCTTCTCTACAATTGGTGCTTCTCAAGTATGGTGTCCTGTGACTCGCTTGTCAAGTTGGGCCTGCGAAATATCTTTGCCCAACTTGAGGGGGAGTGTTGGCGAGTCCTTATTTCATTAGAATTTTGGTTACTTACCAATTATATTTTGTCCTATTGTAATAGATATTATTTTATTTAGTGTTATGGGGGTTGATGATTTTTTCAACCCTCATGGAGGTAGCACCACCGACTCATTCTCTCATTCTCCACCAACCATCGTTGAGTTGAGTGCCCAGATGGCTCCGCTCCTACAGATGCAGACTTTGACCCCGAACCCGATCCAGAACCCCGACCCCGACCTGACCCCTACTCCGAAGACGACCCCGACCTATACTTCGAAGACGACCCCGACCTCGACCCCGACCCCGACTCCGAAGACGACCCCGACTCCGACGACCCGACCCGACTCCGAAGACGACCCCGACCCGACTCCGAAGATGACCCCGACCCCGAATTTGTCTCTGATTCAGACCCTGATCCCGATTTCGACTCCGACTCCGGCCTCGACTCAGGCTCAGATTCCGATCCCAATTCCTACTCAACCTGTATCCTATGCATCTTCCGCTGCACAGATTATGACTTCTCGACTAATGACCCCGACACATGGACCAGATTGCGCATTTTGTGAAATCCGAGGATCAATTGGCGGATATTTTGACAAAGGCGATTTCCAGTAAAGCATTCCACAATTCACTAGATCAGTTGGGCATTGGCGACATCTATGTACCAACGTGAGGGGGAGTGTTGGCGTGACTTGTGGATATTGACTTACTTTCCTTACACACCAAGAATTCCTATTATAATTGTAATTGATTTACTTTAATTCCTGATTTCCTACTGCAAATAAATTTAGGAATTTATTATTTACTTGCCCATTCAGGTTTCGTTGTATTATAAATATGACCTCCTACAAGGAGAAGAATACACAGAAAATTCCTACAAACAAATATTCTAATATTATATTAGCTAGTTCAAGGCTTGATTGAGACCAATAAGAATGAATGAGAGATGAGCAAGTGTGTCATCAACTCTTAACTAGCAAGTAAAGATCCAAAGGAGGAAAGGAGAGAGAAAGAAAGAATCTTAGGACGATATATAAAGGTACTTTACCAACGCGTTATCAAGCTTTGACGGTGGAGAGAAATTTATCAGAGGCCTTCCTAAGTTCTTCTAGGTTGAATGGCTGATTTAATGAGACAAAATGATGATGTTCTAAATCTTCCTTGCACCTAGAAAACTCAATGGGGAATGACTAAATCATCAACTTTAAGATTAAAGTGAAACACGACACAATTAAGATAAGCAAAGTAGGCCCCTAACGTTGGATTAATACAAAATATATTAACATTTGTGACTCTGCATGGTCCTCTTATGTTATAACACGTTCACATTCAAAAAGGATATTAGCGTTGGCCACTCAAAACGCAATTCATGAGATAATATTATTATAAACTCAAAAACACACATCATCTATCTCTAGTTTTTGTGGCTTAAGTCAAAAGTTATAAGTACTTGGAATGGACTAAATTTTCTAGAGCGTTTATAATGATGGGATATGTTGAGGGGTTATAATGAGGGATTTCAATCCAATAGTCCAATAATAACTCTTTACTTAATCGTATAATTATTAAGAACCTGGCCCTTTTTATCACCCCTCATTGTAACCTAACGCATAGCTCATGTATAGGTTGATCGACCCCAAATCTGTGGGAAGTGTAATGCTTCGGGTGTTTGAGCAAAGATGTCAAAATTAAAAATCCAATTTTTCTGTTTCTTGAGGCTATCAGAGTTGCTTGGGTGAGAGATTGGAAGCATCTTTGGCTCGAAACAGACTCTTCTTTGGTAGTTCATTTTTTCTCCTCTACCTCTTATTCCATTTCTTGGTTTTTGAGTACGGAGTGGCAGAACTGTTTGTGGCACATTAAATAGATGAATTTTGTTTGCACTCATATTTATCGGGAAGGTAATTGTGTCGCAAATATGTTAGCAAATTTTGGTGCTGATAACCGTGCCTATTACTGGTAGGACTCCTTACCTTCATGGGCTGCTATAGCTTATGCTAAAAATTTAGTGGGTTTTTCCATGTTTCTCTTTCGTTGATTTTGTGTGTCTAGTTTGATCCCATCCTTGAGGTGGCGTTGTTGTGGGGTTTGGTCAATTATTCCTCCACTGTTTAATTATTCTTTTTAATAAATTTCTCCTCGTTCCGTCGAGGTTAAGGGAAAAAAAAAAAAGTTACCCTAATATATATTCCAAAGAAAGTCAAAATTCCAAAGAGGTAAATCATGTAGGTGTGTCTACTGAACATAACTTAAATGATAAAGTTAAAATCATGTATCCAAATTCTCTCATCATCTCTTACTTTTATAAAGGCTAAGTTTCCCTCACTCTCACTGAGACCAGTCAAACATTCCTCTCTCTCTCTCTCTCTCTCTCTCTCTCTCTCTCCTCACCCAAAAAGGTTCAATATAAGAAAGATAACAAAACAAAGTTTTGATTGAGATTTAGTGCTTGGTTACGCAAGCTTCCACATATGATTTTATGGTAGATGATGTAATGATAAAAGAAAGAGCTGGGAGGAAGATATATATATCAATCAATCACAAATTGCTTTCTTACACCTCAATGTTATGCGAAAGACTATATATGAAAGAAAAGATCTAGGCAATATATATTTGTTTATTATACATTATCAACATCATAATTATGCTCAGCGTCACCGTGCATGTTTAAGTTTTTATCACTTCACTTTCTTCTTTAATAATTCGCCAAAAGAAAGTGCTCTCATACCTACGAGTTCATTGGTTAAGCTTTTAGGCAGATAAAAAACAACTAAAACGAATATTCTTTTACTAGCTATTGGGTTTCTGTTTTATTTTCCTCTTTTGGCTTTGCATAACTTATTGCTTGGAGATGGCCTTGTAAGTTGTACGTATGGGGCGATACTTCACAATTAAGAGAAGCAACAACTGACACTACACGATGATCTTTTTTCTTTTACTCCGAGAAAAACTTGAATTTGGAGGACAATTAAAAAAATATTTTATAACTTATAACACTTTCATGTATTACGTTTTTAGTCTTTTCAAAAGCACTTTAAAACGGACAATCAATATAAACTAGATCTGTTTCATCAACGGTTATGAGTGACATACACATACATGAACGACGTAGGGTAGCATTCTCCTACTACTATTACTATAATACCTAATTAATAGGAGTAGTAAGAATTATGTTTTGTTGGATCCGTGCATATTGTAATTATATATTTACTATTGAGATTCTATGTAGAAGTGAGCAGGAATCTAAGTAACACATATATGATTGAGAACATGTGGGAGAACGTGAGGCCCCTGTATCCAAGAATTTTAGAAGCATAGATTGGAATCTGTGCGTGTGCCTGCAGTCCTTGTATATGAATATATATATATATCATCACACACAGACAGAGAGAAAAGATAGAGAGGGAGCGTTAGTTAAGAAGAAGAGCAAGGACAGGGACAGGGACGTCACAAAAAGGAAAAGCTGCCATGGAAACAGAGAGAACATCTTCACGCCTATCACATGTGATGTGGCCATCACCAATATTAATCTCATGTACTAACCAAAGCTTGGATTTCCGAGCTCTTTCTTCTTCTTCTTCTTCTTCTTCTTCGTCAACACCCAGATGGATCGGCTTTAAACAATTTCGTTAGTTTTGGATTCGATGCTTTATTAATATTGAATTAAAATAATACTTTTAACTCAATTAAAACCGGAAAATAGTTTTACAACTAGTTAACTATAGCTCCTGTAAAAAATTTCAAACATCACTGTCTACGACCAACGACCAACGACCAACCACAAAAAACAACCTTGACTGCTGTTGCTCTAGTGAGACAGTCGACAGAGATGGAGTTGCTTTTTTGACGGTTTTATTGCAGGCTTACACAGCTACCTTGGTTAGTGCAAAAGCAAATCCAAAACCCAGATTCCATTACCTCAAAAACAATAATGACTGTTGTTTTTACTTTAATTTGCTTTGATTAGAAAGGAGAGGAAAGACCAAAACCAAACAAATGTTAAGAGGGTCTCGAATTTTCTTTCTTCTTTTTGGTTTTTTCCTTATGCTTTTTTGACTCCGTGTAGCATGGTCCTATACCCTCTTCAGGTTAGTATATTTTCGCAACATAATTCCAAGAATCCTTGTTCTTTTGCATGGTTTTGAGTGGGATTTTGGCGTTTCTCTTAGCTTCTTTGTAAATCGTCCATCGATTTAAATCTGAGTTCACAACCAAAAAAACAGAAGTACGTCTCGTTTTGGTCAATTTCTTATAATTGCGTAATCATTCTGGTCCTCGCACTTGCAACCAAAAAAAAAAAGCAAACGTCTTCTAATTCACTACTCACTAAACCCTACTTTCCTCTCTCTCTCTCTCTCTCTCTCTCTCTCTCTCTCTCTCTCTCTCTCTCTCTCGCGGACTAAATTTAAAGTATGGGCACAAACTTTTTGGGCGAAGGGGGTGGGGGTAAAAATTGAGATTGAATGAACAGTACTCTTTCAAGTTCCGGAAATATCAAACAGAAATGACCCAACAATTGAGAGACTATGTAAGAGAAAGAAGCTGGCTTGCAGTGACCTAAAAACGAAAACTGATATATTAATTGCTTCTGCCTCTGGCAGTCTGGCAGAGATAATGTGGGCAATTTTTCGGAATAATGTCCAGCCTTTCACTGAAATTAATGAGTATAGCTAGCTTATAAGTAAAGATTAATAGACAAAACTTTGATGGACACAATTTCATAAAATATGTGAAGGAAACTTGGTACACATAGCATTCATATTTGATATATTATGACAATCTGGCCCTTCAAAATGTCAGATATTCCAAGTCTCCCACATGAATTACAAGCATATATATACTAGCTACTTCGGACATAAACCTCCCAAAGACTAAAGCAATAAAAAGGAAAAACAAACAAACAATTTCAAAACTAGAAAGCCTACCATTTCTAAGGTAATCTTTCAACAAAATATGAAGAGCTCCATCTTCCCATTTCATCTTACGTATATTTCCGGGCTTCAACTTCGAAAACTCATGAAAAGTTAGGGTGGAATAGGTTGGTTGAAACTTTAATATCTTCGCCAGTAGCACTCGATCATTTTCCTTTTGTGGAACCTGTAATTAATATAGTTGGGGAAGATCAAAGTGATCATATGATCAAGATCAAACTTCATAAGAGATGGCTGGTGGAAGAAGAAGTAGTGAAACCAGAAAGATCGGTCCAAGCATTGCCACCAGCACCATTATTACCCCAGTATTGGTGATGATCATTTCCAAGGCTGCCCAAAAAATTTCTTGACAAATTCAATGCTTGATGATTATTGTCTTCCATCTTCACATTAGCCATCTGAGTAGCAGCAACCCCAGGACCCACAGAATCCAATGGCTTAGACATTGGAAGGAGGCCAACATTTTGATGAACATTTCCACCTTCAAATTGGTACATCCCATGAGAACTAGTTGGTGGTTCCAAATTAGCCAAGAAATTAGGAAATTGCTGAACTTGATGCTGAAGCAGTGATGATCTCCAATGCTCAGTGTTGATCATGTTGATGCCTAAATTTGGCCGGACCGTCAACCGGTCCGAGCCAAACTGATGCTGTTGAAATTCAACATCAGCAGGTTGGTTCATGCCCCCAAAATTATTTAACCCTATCATGTCCCCGGAACCATAATCACCAAGATGATGCATAGAGGGTAAAAAGGGTAATTGATGGGGTGGTGGATGAGCCAAATGGCCTATGATATTGTCACTGGTGCTGCAGCTGTTGGAAGAGTTGACTGTGCTTGAGCTGGAATTACCGGCTGCGGCAGGAGATTTTGACCTGCTGCTGCCGCCGCTGCCTTTGCTTCTTTTGTTTCTTCGACAGCCTCCTCCGACCGGCACACTTCTCAACGCTCCTCCTCTGGTCCAGTAGCGCCTGCAGGTCTTGCAGAAGTGACGAGGCTGTGAAAGGCTGTAATTGTTGAAGTAGCAAAACTTGGTGTTTATGGATTCACATCGAGGGCATTTCAGTGCAGTCTCTGGCTGCGGCATCTTGGCTAGCCGGGCTCGATCAGACATGGATCCAGGCCTGATCGAGCTTGAGCCGCTGCCGCCACCTTCTGAATTACATCCAGCTTCTTGAGGTGGGGGCGGAGGAAGCTGATGATTATTCTGATCATTACAACCTCCTTGTTGTTGATGATTTGTTTGCTATGAAATCAAAAGGCAAAAAAGTTCAAAAATAAACAAAATCAATAACTGGTATATTCAAGAAAAGATATAGATTGAAAAAGGGTAAGAATATTTATCTTTAAATTCAACTTTTTTTCTTATGAAGAAGCTATAGAAGAAAAAATTGTTGAGAAAATGAAAACCCTTACCTGTTGTTGCCAGTTGGGTGGATCCATATAGACGGGAACAGATGAGAAAACCATGGCTTTCTCTTTTGTAAAGGGTTGATGTGGGTTTTTAGGGGATGGAGAATCACATCAACAAGAGATAGTTGCTGCTGCAGAAAGAAGGAGAAGAAAAGATCAGAAGGAGACGGAAAGATAAAGGAGGCTGGTGTTTATTTATTTTGTTCTTTGTTTCTCTCATCCCATCCCTCCACTCTCTCTCTCTCTCTCTCTTTCTCTTTTTGTTTTATTAAATTTTTAGGGTTTTGAAGAGAAGGAACCAATTTTCTTAGTCTTTAAGCTTCTTTTTGACGCTGTATTACAGTAACCCAAAAAGATTACTGACCAATGGCCATGCATGGAGAGAGAGAGAAAGAACAACCCTAAGTAGAGAACTTTAATAATATTAATATAATTGAGCTACACACATAAATAAATAATATTGATATGGAATTAATAATGAAAAGGTGAGTGATTGTGGGGATGTTTTGGGTGGAAGTGTCGCCATCGGGTATACCCTTGTTTTTCCGATCTTTCCTCGCAGACTGTTTATTTTTGCATGGAAATCTGTATACTATTATTATTATTATTATTTATTTATTTATTTATTTATTCATTCATTCATTCATTCATTTGTTGCTGCCTTTACGTAGATTATTATATTATAAAAGAAATAATTTGATGTACCCTAACCTCTTTTATCGAAAGATTATTAATTAGCATTTTGGAATTTGTAGTATTATTATTTACGAAATGTAATTCACCGTCAAAGTTTAGGATAAAATGGATGGTACAAGCTTATTCCCACCCAGGAATTGTGTCTAGCCAAAAGTGTGAAAAGAGATTGAAGTATATTATTGCTACTTGAAACTTGTATTAAACAAACCGTACTTAGTGATTCTATCCACATACCTTTTACTATTCAAAATCTTTCATATATGCCTATATATAAGTGAAAGTCTAAGACAAAGGTTCACGTGACCAAATTAAAGTTACATCGTAATACTATTAATTTTCTGACTATTATGTTTGTGAGTTTTCTTTTTCTTTTTTTTCTTTTTTTTCATACAAACAATCAGGAACATGTAAGCATAAAAGACATATATTAGCCATTAGTGTTAATTTTAAGAATATATAATCATTGTTGCTGGCATCTGTAAATTTATATATATTTATGAGATGAATTCTATCAACTTCCCTGTAAGGTTTATTCGAGCCTAAAATCTAATAATCCAATAAAATAAATCTAGCCCATCCTATTTAGAAATTCTAGGTCTGTCCTTATAAGCGATAGATGTAAGAGAGCGGGATTGCATACGTATTTGGGAGCTTGAATTTAAGAATGTATTTAATTCAAGTCATCATCTATCAGAAATCAGAGTACTATGTATATATTCTAGCTAGCAGTAGCTGGCTAATTTGAAGTCTCTATAATTATGGCTTTAAATTCATATGAAGATTGAAGAAGAAGAAATTAAATAAAGAAAAGAAATAGTAGGGGTTGGTTGGTGTGTGGGTGTGGCCTTGGTGGTGGTGGTGGCCTAGCCGCGGTTGTGGGGTGGATAGACTGGTCGTCATCAGATGCTCGCGGTCGGAGAGGATTCTTACTTTATATTTGCCAATCTGCCACGTCAGAAATCAGTGGGTCCCAGCCCCACCTTCTTGTCCGTTTGCCAGCCCAGAAGATATGTATATGTATATGCTGCTCGTCGCAGTCTCTTTCTCATATCGGCTGGGTCGGTTAAAAAGCAACCTCATCATCCAATTTATCTAGGGCCCCACATCAAACGTGAGGCTAAGATTAATTGGGATTCAAGTTTTCACGTGACCATTACATCTAGATGGTGCAATGTGCATCGAATCATCATCTTGGGGGATCAGATTATGACCGTCCGATCGATACTAATTTCATGAATTTACCCAACCAGTGGAGGGATATTTGGCCTAAAGTGCGGATTCCATAATTGGATATGCCCGCATGATCTTACGGATTTGCATGTATACTTGTGTGTTGAGGGTGACTTGATTTTTCCTTTTTTTCTTTTTTTAAGTGATAGTTGAGTGTACGTACGTGAAAATTGTATGGTGTTAAATTAAAGATCGTATGTTACGACCGATGTTACATGTAACATATTTACTAATTTCATTGTTGATTAGAAATGGAAAAAGTAATAGTATTACAAGTATGAAGGAGTGATTTAATTGAGAGCATTAATATGAGGACAAGGAAGAGAGAATTGACAAGGAGACGTGGAACAGCTGGAGTGACAAAAACACATTATCACTAATTAAGACTGATAAGGAGAAGGATTGATATTTCACAGCCAACTTAAAAATACAAATCAGAATTAATTAAAATAAACAAAACCAAGCCACCTAGCTATGTCGTCGATATCAATGGAGATGATGAGAAGGGAGGGACACGTGCATAATGGAGGACGGAAAGAGACCCCTCAATCAATTTGATTTGGAGACACTCTTAACATTTGACTACCCCTTACGCGTTTTGTTTGTAGTAAATGGATTTTTCAGTGGCAACTGAAACAACCACATCGACAGTGCAAAAAAGCCTTGACGTATAAATTACTCGTCTTAGATTCTAATTTTCATGACATTTTGACAGTATGTGTGTGAGAGAAAATATCCCTTTTCTCAAACATTGACCCGGGACATGAGAAATACGACTAGACTAACAGATAATAATATCTTAGGGCACTGTGGCTTGGGAAAGTTGATTTATTAATTGTTACATTTATGGATACATATATGTCAGCAATCTAAATGATAAGGCTGAAAAGAAGAAATATGTATCAGGATGCTGTCTCAATCTTTAGTGACAAAGAAGCTAAGCTCAAGTGGTCCAAAACACCTACTCAAATCAACATCACCATGAAATTATACATTATAGCGCATGGCACAGCTTCTAACATCCAAAGTTACATTTTGGAACAAAAACCAGGCATGAGTGCAGATAATGAATCAATCAAACTACACTGGACCCCAAGTCATGGGCTCTCATGAAAAGTGAGGGCGTGAATAATTTTCTTTATGCAAAACACAGATTGAAACCCATGTCTTCTGCTCATCTGATTCTAATTTACTGATTTTGAGATCTCCTTCAATTCCTGTAGTTTTTGGTCCCTCACTCTCTTTCTCTGGCCATACCTTGTGAAATTAAAAGCATGACACTCGCAAACATTACCTAATATTTGGTTTTCCGATTTTGACATGCCGCGTATGCATGTTTCACACCAACGGCTTTCAAGGCTGAGATTCTTGCAAAAGCTTCACCAACCTAGGCCCTAGCAGCCATAGGCCTTGCTTAATTGAGCTCAACTTACAAAGAAAACAAAAATGTCTTTCAAATTTTTCTAATTCATGGAGCTGTACGTAATGCATGATTTGATTAGAGTGATTAGGTTTGCCAAAGTAATAATTAGTACTTTAATTTTAGTCTAAACGGAAGGTTATTGGAAAGAAAATTGAAGATACAACAGTTTGCAAATGGCCCACTAGCGTGTGTAGTGATTTAGAGTGTAATTGCTACCCCAGGCAAAGTATTTAGTTTGAATCTTAATAGCATCCGTGTAGCAGTGTGAATTTATTATATTATAATTCCTCTCAATAAAAAAAATCCTAAAAAAAATATACATCATCTTATTTTCCTGAACGATGCCTTTAGCTAGACACAATTTCATTGTCTATACTCTCACAAATTCATCCACAAATGGACTTATCATATATATACATATATACACAAATTCCAGAAAAAATTCAAGGGCACCTGTTCTCTCTCTCTCTCTCTCTCTCTCTCTCTCTCTCTCTCTCTTAAATTTTTATGTGCATGCTACTATATATATTATTTATATATATATGGATCAGATCTCATTGACTTTGATGTATCTATATAGCACAAGAGCATGTGAATGATTTAGGAAATGATAGTAAAATGTTAAGGTTGGTGGGTGGCGTAGGAATCTAATTCCCCTATCTAATCAATCTTTGCAGAATATTTCTTTAACTCATTTTCATGCAAAAATAAAGTAAGGGTACTCTCGCTGTACAGTTATATGCAAAGTTGCAAAGGAAAGCTTAGCCCTGCAGCTTTTGCCCCCATTATTTTGTTCACCTGCTGTCACCTCTCCTTCCCACATTTACACAATAAAAATTACATGGGGTGCAGTAATTTATTCTTCTACTTCCCATATCCTTCTTCTTGTGATATGGGTTTTGTCAGAGGCAGGGATTTGAGAACTGTAAATCTCAGATTAAGAAGCAGACAAATCTCAAGCTTGATCTGCTCACGTGCTTTAAGCTTTTTTTCTTTTCTTTCGACTTAAAGATGGTGGTCCAATATATTCTGCATTGCAATTTACAGGGCTTTCCTGATTTTGATTTTAGTGACTGGTGGTGGAGTGGGCAAATTGGATTTTTATATTTATATGGATTTTGGGGCAGAAAGACGGGTCACCAACTTGTCATGCTATTGTAACATCACTTTGCAAAACCGACTTTGAGGGTCAAGTGTTTTTCTAAAACAGGCCCAGCAGAAGCCTTCTCTGTATATAGCTTGAAAGCCCAATCATCACAATTATTTTGACCCGTTTGGTGGCTGGGACTGAACAGGATTGGAATTGAGTCCAATTTAGTCCTATAGAGTCTGTTTGGTGGCTGTGACAAAATAGGATTGGAATTGAGTCCAATTTAGTGCTATAAAGTCTTACCCCCTCAATACGGGACTTGTACGTCGGCTCTTGTCCAGTCCAGTTTAATAAGTCAAGTCCCCAACACATCTATAATTCAACAAACACAGTCCATACATTAATTCAGTTTAATTGAGATAGTCTACTCCACACCTAGCCACCAAACCAGTCACTAAACGATGTGTAAGACTCTAGGAAATGCCACAATCTCTTTTTAAATTTTGCATTGCAATTTCAAAACTTATGAATCCAAGTTGATGCACACCTTTTTACAAGAAACCTATATCAGGGCTTTATCAAATAAGATAACGCCCTATCTCTTAATCATTAGATCAAATTGGTTAATTTAATTCAACGATTAATAAATATAGCCTTATCTAATAGCCTTATCTAAGACCTTTACTATCAAGAATTCTATAATAATAACATTATTTTTTTTAGAGGTCCTATCTCTTAACCGTTGAATTAAATTAATTAATATAATTTAACAATTAAGAGATAAAACCTCCCTTAAAAACCATATAAATCCCTCACTGTATATCAGGCTTGTAAGAAAAGAGCAACAAGAAAAATCTCAGACAGAGAATTCAACGGAACTTTTGATTTTAAAAAAAAAAACAATTCAACGAAACGGAATTAGCTCGATCTTTCGTAGAGCCAATCTTTGCAAAGTAACAATTTTACCACCGTCCTTTGGAGAAATTTCCGAGTATGAGTTGGACACGGGACGCGTAAGCCCAATTTGATAAGGAAACAACGCCCACGAAGGAAATAGCATCAGAACCGTCCGTGCGATTCAAATCAACGGCTAGAATCAAACCGAACATTCTGGACACACTCCCCCCAATAATCGTAAATACGAACATTCTAGACAAGCTCGCTCTCTCTCTCTCTCTCTCTCTCTCTCTACTATATAGCACGCACCACACAGGTCTCGCTCCAACATCTGTGACTTGTAACCCTATCAAAGCTTTTCAATTCCTCTGTGATTCGTTCTCTTTTCTCTGCGATTCTTTTCTTGTTTGTTTGATTTAAGTCTCCGAGCTTTTGGTCCGTACAACAATGGCCGGAAAAGGAGAAGGACCGGCGATCGGGATCGATCTCGGCACCACCTACTCTTGCGTCGGAGTTTGGCAGCACGACCGCGTCGAGATCATCGCCAACGATCAGGGCAACAGGACGACGCCGTCTTACGTTGCGTTTACCGATAGCGAGCGTTTGATCGGCGATGCGGCCAAGAACCAGGTCGCTATGAACCCTGTCAACACCGTCTTCGGTAAGCTTTCAAATCCTTTTTGTTTATTTTCCAACCTTTTAAGTTACTTAATTCTTTGGTTACTGCTTTCCGTTTCGGTTTTTTTGTTATGATTTTGTTTGGCCTTGCATGTTCAGTTTTATTTGATTGTTTAGTGCAGGGGCTGCACCAGTTTGACTGTGTACTGTCTGATCTCTGCTTGTTTGACTGATTTTATGAATTTCAGTGTCAACATTTATTGTTTTATATTTCAATGATCCGATTTGGTGTTATTAGTTTCACTCGGTTTTACTAGATCTCTGCTTGTTTGGACTATTTATAAGTTTGTTTGGAAATTTGTGTTGTGCCAAAAAAAAATATATATATTTAAAATTTCATGTTAATTTGAGGTTTTTTTAGTTAATTGACTCTTGTCTATAATACAATTTGTTGTTGTAGGGTCGAGTTTTATATTTAATCCTTTCGATATCTTGATATGGTGTTCTTAGTTCATGAAGCGTTTCTAAACCAGCTTCGTTACTTTTGCAGATGCAAAGAGGTTGATTGGTAGGAGATTCTCTGACCCTTCTGTTCAGAGTGACATGAAGCTCTGGCCTTTCAAGGTCATTCCAGGCCCTGGTGATAAGCCCATGATTGTTGTCACATATAAGGGTGAAGAGAGGCAGTTTGCTGCAGAAGAAATCTCGTCCATGGTTCTCATCAAGATGCGTGAGATTGCTGAGGCCTATCTAGGCTTATCTGTGAAGAATGCCGTTGTTACTGTCCCAGCTTACTTCAATGATTCTCAGCGTCAGGCTACCAAGGATGCTGGGGTCATTGCTGGGCTTAATGTGATGCGTATTATCAATGAGCCCACCGCTGCTGCTATTGCGTATGGTCTTGACAAGAAGGCAACCAGTGTTGGCGAGAAGAATGTCCTGATTTTTGACCTTGGAGGAGGTACTTTTGATGTCTCTCTTCTCACTATTGAAGAGGGTATCTTTGAAGTCAAGGCTACTGCTGGAGACACCCACTTGGGAGGAGAGGATTTTGACAACAGAATGGTGAACCACTTTGTCCAAGAATTTAAGAGGAAGCACAAGAAGGACATCACCGGAAACCCAAGAGCTCTGAGGAGGTTGAGAACAGCGTGTGAGAGGGCAAAGAGGACTCTCTCATCCACTGCTCAGACTACCATTGAGATTGATTCTTTGTATGAGGGTGTCGACTTCTACACAACAATTACCCGTGCAAGATTCGAAGAGCTCAACATGGACCTCTTTAGGAAGTGTATGGAGCCAGTTGAGAAGTGTTTGAGGGATGCGAAGATGGACAAGAGCAGCGTCCATGATGTCGTGCTTGTGGGTGGTTCTACTAGGATTCCAAAGGTGCAGCAGTTGTTGCAAGACTTCTTCAACGGAAAGGAGCTTTGCAAGAGTATCAACCCAGATGAGGCCGTTGCTTATGGTGCCGCTGTACAGGCTGCTATCTTGAGTGGTGAAGGCAATGAGAAGGTGCAGGATCTATTGCTTCTTGATGTCACTCCTCTGTCCCTTGGTTTGGAGACTGCTGGAGGTGTGATGACAGTGTTGATCCCAAGGAACACTACCATTCCAACCAAGAAGGAGCAAGTGTTCTCTACCTACTCAGACAACCAACCCGGTGTCTTGATCCAAGTCTTTGAGGGTGAAAGGACCAGAACCCGTGACAACAACTTGTTGGGAAAATTCGAGCTCTCTGGAATTCCTCCAGCTCCAAGGGGTGTGCCTCAGATCACAGTCTGCTTTGATATTGATGCCAATGGTATCTTGAATGTCTCTGCTGAGGACAAGACCACAGGCCAGAAGAACAAGATTACCATTACCAATGACAAGGGAAGACTGTCCAAAGAAGAAATCGAGAAGATGGTTCAAGAAGCTGAGAAGTACAAGTCGGAAGATGAGGAGCACAAGAAGAAGGTGGAGGCGAAGAACGCTCTGGAGAATTATGCCTACAATATGAGGAACACTATTAAGGATGACAAGATTGCTTCCAAGCTCGACGCTGCTGACAAGAAGAAGATTGAGGATGCAATTGAGCAGGCCATTCAATGGCTTGATGGCAACCAGCTTGCTGAGGCGGATGAGTTTGAGGACAAGATGAAGGAGCTTGAGAGCATCTGCAACCCGATCATTGCCAAGATGTACCAGGGTGCCGGTGGTCCTGATGTCGGTGGTGGCATGGATGAAGATGTTCCTCCTGCTGGTGGCAGCGGTGCTGGTCCCAAGATCGAGGAAGTTGATTAAGTTGTTTTTGTGGCTGTGTTTGGAACAAAATGGTGGAGGTTGTCAGCTGGTTTAAGTTCTTATTTTTTTAAAAGTATTTCCGTATGCTGGTTAATAAGGTTTGAACTCGGTAAACGTCTGTTAAATATCCAAGATCCGTGTACGGTGATCTTGGTCATTTTGCTGATAATGTTGTGTTTCAAATTTATCAATTAAGCCTATTTTCCTTTTAATTAGGATCTCGAGTTTTTTGATTGGATCAATTTAATAATGTAGACATCGTCATTATTTCACACACCAAAAAAATAAATAAATAAATAAATTTCATTGATTCACAATTGGGGTTCTTAATGAGTTTAATTGAATTTTAATTCCAAAACTAACCAACTATAAGATTGTAACTCTCTCGACAGGATTATAAGAAAAACAAACAGGCAAGAAACTTTTTCCGCTGTGTCTTGAAACCTTTTCATGCTAAACCACTGTGGCCTGAAACCTCCTTAACAGCCTCCTCTTCCATTTCCACAAGTTGGCGGCAGAATGCTTCGACATCACGTGCCTCTTCCTTCAAAGATAATCTAAATTGCCTCCACTGAAACTGGCCATATCCATCCTTCATCGCAGGACTGGGAACCTTGCTCAATACCTCAAATCCCTTGCGATCGACAGACAGCATGTATGCATCCTTCCATGACAGCATGTATATAAATAAATTGAGAATGAGCAAGCACCCAAGTAACCATTAAAACATGAAACTCCTTAAATGCATGAACTTACCTTTGCATTTGTATTGAAGTATGTCAAGCAGAAAAGCATGAGGGCTCTGCGTCTGGCAGCGCTTTGATTTATCCCATCGATAAGCTTAGCGGACAAAAGAGCTAGACATCAAAATATTACGCATGTGATTAGCATGGTAAAGCTCTATCTTCTTAATGCTATGAGAGTCCTTAAAAACTAGTTTCAGAAAGGTTCTACCTAACGGATCTGCTTTAGATGCGTTCATATCTTCCTGATCAATCTCATGAGTGTCTCCATTGCCGTCAACATAGATGCATGATCTGTACAATTAAGATTTTGAGTCAGATGCAGCTGGGACTGAAATTTTAGGGGGTCCTCCAACAAAACACATAATCTGAACTGCTGTACACGGTTAGCAAACAGAGAGCAAACCCAGGAACATGAACATTTCTCCCATTGTAACACTATTAAGAAACCCATAAACATGAGCATTTCTCCCATTGAAACAAAATTAAGAAACTATACATATTCTTGAAACAAAATTAAGAAACTATACATATTCAAGGACGCCTAGGTTAAAGTTTGGAAACTATAGCCACAGTTGTATTAAGGGAATGCACGGTAATACTGCTTATTGTGTAACTTAAAAAACAATGAAAAATAAATTTTACTGAACACTGGCCAGGAGGTTGTCTGGTTATCAGGTGGGTCAGGCGGGGAGAACACGAAAAAGGCAGTACATCAATTAGAAAACAGAAGCATTAGCTCCAATACTTTCTATTGAAGTCTTAATTCTAACCTGAGCCTAAAATAATTACAACCAGATATACTGATGAAAACACCACATTCAGTTAACAACAAACTTTAAACAAAGATTTCAAGACTGAATCAAAAAAGAGAGGTTCTTGCCTTTGGTTGAACTTATAAACTATGTACTTTTCATCCCCTTCCAAGACCTCCTTAAGGTTTTCGCTTCGAGATGTACAGCTATGATCAGAAGAACTTAATACACCTGAAACTGTATAACTGGACTCACTTATTGCTTTCTGTTCCGACAATATGACTTCTTTAAGGACTTCTGTTGCAGACTTAACCTGTAACAAGAACAATAACATCTTGGTCAAGGAAAAATGTAACCATAATACTTGAAAGCCATCAGAGAGCTCAAATTCCAGTTGATCGCTTATTACTTGTGTGGTTTCAATCTAAGTAGGATTAGGTGTAATTCAGTCGCTTATTCTCTATCGTAATCTAATTATGACGATTAAAACCATCACCGAATTCTTGGTTTGGATTTTCCTTATCCAGTGGATTATGTCATGGACCAGCCTTAATTAAACAACCATATTAGGAGGTACAGACGTTATATGAGAGAACTTACAGAAAGAAAAATTTATCGTCTTGTGACAAAGAATATGGATCCAGTAGTTGGAATCAGAGCTATTCAAGTTCAGAATGCTATAAAAAAGTAAAGTCGGGGTAGAATAAGATTACCTTTGCATCTGTTAGAGGTACAACATCTCCGATCAGAGCAATTCGAGCTGGTGACTGCAAATTCAGAAGAACGAACTATTAGCAGCTCTATGAAAAAAAGACCTATTGACGAATGGAGCAGATAAAAGCTATCTTTATAGTAGCTAACTTGGGGGGAGGGAGTTAAATCTAAAAATGAATACCTTTTTTATCGATCTAAGCAAGCTTGCCAGTGGACCTGGGATGGGATTGGCCACAGCAAATGAACTGCGTTCATCAACAATTACATTCTGCATGAGAAGAAGATAAATAAATAAGAGGATAACAGCTCCAATGACTAAAATTGCAGCCCCAGTGCACAAGGCACACCTGTCACTAGACAATAACATCATTTTTTTTCCCTAGGATATCCGTCAAATAATTAAGTGAAGATATTAACAAAAAAAACTCTCTGATAACTGCTCAAAATTCCTTTAAAAAAATTATGACTTGGCGTGTTAACACTTAAATTTCTAACAAACAATTTAAACCACCGCCAAAGACAGCTAACCAGCAAGCAATTAAAGTTCAAACTTTATGAATTTATGTCAGAAGGTAAAACTAATCACTCTAAACACTATGATATGAGCTTACCACATTATGCAACTCCTTTTCGGGTACCCAAATGTATGGCTTCCCTCTTTTGCAGATGTACTTAACCTTTGATCTGTATATGTCTTCCTTACTAACACAACCATACAGAGCAAACAACAAGAAATCCCACTAGTTAATGTACGAAAGTAGCAGTCTTTTTTGCCCCCGAATGGTAATAAAGACCACAAGAAGGTTAACAGACACTATAACATTGGAACCGATATCTTATTATAGTTATGCAAAGTGAAATCCTAAACTCAATTCCAAACTACTATACAAAATTATGAAGCGAGAAATGATGTCTACACGGGTCCTTTGATCCAAATCAATTGGGTTTTCAATGTGATTTCTTTTCGACAACTCAGTCCCCTACTGTTGCATCCTTGATCAGCTAAATTCTCAACCCAACTACACCAAGTTATTGTATTATATTCAGTTGAGTGGAGGTGTCTGCTATCCGAATTAATAAAAAAGAATGATTCTTCAAAGTTTTCTAACCATATGGCTATATATAAAGGGGCAACGAAGAAGAAGAAGAAGATGATGATGATGAAAAGTAACAGTTTTGAGCAAATGGGTACCTTCCTTTAGCATCAGCCTTTATGGTATTGAGTTGCCCTTGCCAGTTGGAAGACAGTATGCTCTGCAATAGCTTCAAGGTCATGACAAGCTTGTGCCAGCAAAAGCATGAACATAAATTGCAGAATGAAAGTGAGGTATTTGGATGCAACAACTCCCATAACCCAGAGGGCATACCTTGCATTTCTCAGCAAACGTTAAGACCGTTGCCTTGTTGGCCTTCATGAGTCAGCTGAGGTTTTCGCAGTAACCCACCCAGAGTGTTCGACGAAATTACTGAAACAAAGTGTTTGTGTAACGTCTACGAGGGGGCGCGCGCGAGAGAAATAGCGGTGGTGTTTGTTACTTGTGACCCGTGAGGACGCGTTCAATGTCAAATGGGTGTCGAAGGTTGGGGTAGGGTTTTAGGG
This sequence comes from Prunus dulcis, assembly GCF_902201215.1. NCBI lineage: Eukaryota > Viridiplantae > Streptophyta > Magnoliopsida > Rosales > Rosaceae > Prunus > Prunus dulcis. Next base: position 21,461,608 of record NC_047651.1, on the reverse strand, counting down.
TGGTTTCGGAATTAAACCAATTCTCCAATGCTTTTTCATTGCTTTTCTAATTTTATGCTTATATATCATGTTACAATTATTGTACACATACAAAAGGGCTTTATAGTAGGCAAAATAAACTATCTTTTTAAAGATAAACAACAAATAAAAAAGACTTTTGCAAATTACTTGTATTTTGAGTAGTTAATAGTTAATTTCTCCGACCTTTAAAATCGCGTATTTTGAAAATGAAGTAAGTTACTCAATTACCTTTTTTCTTTATTTACATTTATTACATAAAATGGTTAATCGTTTTATTAGTCTATGACCTTAGACCCAATTTGCATTTGAGTCTCTTAATTTTCAAAATCGTTCCCGTGGTCCTTTAACTTTACTTTCATTAGGACAAATGGTTTTGCCATCAATTTTGTTAACTTTTTCTGTTAAATGCAGGGGCAAAATGGTATTTTTATATTAAAACAAAAAAAAAATGAAAAATCATATCTTTAAAATAACAATAAGAGAAAATCAAATAAAAAACCAACCCCAAAAAAAAAATTTCAAATCGAGATAGAGGGGGAGAGAGAGTTTAATTTTAATTTTTTACTTTTTTATTCATATATTAATCAATTTAATAAAAATATTATTTTGCCCCTGTATTTAACAGAAAATTTAACAAAATTAACAGCATAACCATTTGTCCTAACGGAACTGAAGTTGAAGGACTTCGAGAACGATTGTGGAAATTGAGGGACTCAAATGCAAATCGAGTCTAAATTCAAGGGCTAATAAAACCATCAGCCCTTACATAAAAAATTTGTTCTACAGCCTTTATATAATAGTATTGGTTAAGATTGAAATCTCCTTCTAAATGACTTACCGCCTTTTTAATTTTCGGCAGAGAAGAGAAAAATGAGGTTGAATTGGGAATTGACCAACCAAAAAACAAAAAAAACAAAAACAAAAACTTTGTGCTTCTATGAACTTGGAAGATGACATCTGAAAACGCTTTTAAAAACAGGCAAGGTATCGAAAGCCAAAGGCTGATTCTCAGAGAAGGCCGAAAAATCGCCATAATCAGTTTCCACTTGAACTCGGATCGGATCTCTTCATCCGTCCAATAAAATCGGGCCATGGATTTGGAGCTTTTCGAGCGTGACCGGCATGTGACCTTTCTGCAGATGATGTACCAGCTTCTGCCGTCCCCCTATCAGAGCCAAGAAATCAACCGCCTCACTCTCGCCTACTTCGTCATCTCAGGCCTCGACCTCCTCAACTCCCTTGATCGCCTAGTACGTTTTGAAAGTTGCAATCTTTTCTCCCTAACGTTTTGTTGGGCTTCCTTTCTTTGGTTCTCATTGATGGAATTCAAATCGTGATTTGTTAGGTTGACAAGGATGCAGTTGCCACCTGGGTTCTGTCATTGCAAGCTCATCCGAGAAGCACAGCCGAATTGAACAATGGTATGGGGCTTGCTTGCTTTCAAAAATGCAACATCTTTGTTTGTTTTTGGGTTTGAATTCAATAGAATTGAATTGTTTTCATTTAAGCTTGCATTTGTACATAAATAATTAAAGAAACGAGCTTTTAACTTGTTTCAGGACAATTCTATGGTTTCCATGGTTCCAGAACTGCTCAATTTCCTCCAGAGAATAATGATAATGGGGTATGAAGTTATGAACTAGTTTCTGTGTTGTTTTAGCTTAACTGTCTTTTGGGTTTTAACCTGTTAGGGTGTAAGTATAACCAAATGGTTAGTATATATATAACAGCATTTTATGATTTACTTTCTCCTATTTCCTGTTAGTAATTTTATAGTTTAATCTTCATATAGGCTTTAAATCCCAGTGTCAGTAACCTGGCGAGCACGTATTGTGCCCTAGCCTTACTTAAAATCGTTGGCTATAACTTGTCCAGTATCGACTCTGAGTCTATACTGACGTCAATGAGAAATCTTCAACAGCCTGATGGGAGGTATTGTGGTTTACTGTAAAACTTTATAGCCTCATAATTGGATGCATTTGTTTCATTCTTTTTGAGTGGGGGTGTTATGAGGTCGCTTGACCAATTTCCTGATATTTTTATACTGATTTTGGCAGTTTTATGCCAATACATACAGGAGCCGAGACTGATCTTCGATTTGTTTATTGTGCTGGTACGACGGTAAAAGCTTATATGTACATACTTTTTAAGCCATTTAATTCAATATACTTGACAATGTAGCATCAATTTAGCTGATTGATGTACCAGCGGCCATTTGTCATATGTTGGGAAATTGGAGTGGCATGGACAAGGAGAAAGCCAAGGAGTACATATTAAAGTGCCAGGTCAGTATGGATACTGCAGTGATTTTGGGTAGTCTATGAATTTATCTGTACTTAGTCATCCTCTTGACATTATATCTTCCATTTGATCGGTATATTGCCAAATTCTGAATACCATATACTTAAGTGACGTTGTTCTCTCAGTCATATGATGGTGGCTTTGGGTTGATTCCTGGTTCAGAATCTCATGGTGAGTTGAAACTATTATGTATAATTGTTGAACTATAGTATTTTTGCAGTTAATGGCTCCACTTGCAATTTTGTTTTTTTCTTTTGAAACTTTTCAATTTTATTGGCATTGTTGTTGTTTGTGTCTGACTCTGATTTCAGAATGGGTTAGTTGTACCTATTTAATATTGATGCATTGTTTCCAATTTCTCTTTTGATTTCCTTACCCATTCCTTTGCTTGTTTGTTAATCTTTTGCTCGATTCTTGTTCAATATTTACTAAAGAAGGAAGAAAGCATATTTCTCAGACTAGCTCTTGTGTTCATAAGTTTAAAATCTTCATTTTCTCCAATGATACAATATTCAGCTTAGTGACACAGGTGGTGCAACATATTGTGGTGTTACATCTCTCTGCTTAATGGGATTCATTGAAGATGAAATTCTTTCTAAAAATGCACCGTCTTCCATAATAGATGTGCCATTGTTGCTGGATTGGTGCTTGCAGGTTTATTTCCCCACCTAAACTCTTCAAGCATTATCAGGTTTCCTTGAGATTGTACGCTTTTAACATTCCAGCAAGTAAACAATTGACAGGCATGGCTTTAAAATCTGCCAAATAAGTAGATGCTTCTGAAAACATTGGTCCCTGACTTTGCATTCTCATAATTCAGTTTTGCATTCCAATAAGCAATTTTAGTGTTTTCTTTCCCAAAAGAAAGATTTATCTCATTCTTGTATACCACTGCAGAGGCAGGCAGCTGACGGTGGATTTCAGGGTAGACCCAACAAGCCTAGTGACACATGTTATGCATTTTGGTAGGGGATGAACATCCTTTGGGAGTTTCATATACTGTTGGGAATTATGTATCCTGACAAGAGAAATTTGCTTGTGCAGGATTGCATCAGTTTTGAAGATTTTAGGGGGCCATAAATTCATTGACAAGAAGGCTTTGCATGGATTTTTGCTAACTTGTCAGTCTGAGGTGCTTTTGCTTCTCTTATCTCGTATTATTAACCTATGATATGGTAGGAGGATAATGTAATTCAGATTTCTCATGGAAAATCTGTTATTAATTTGGCCATGCATACAAATAAAGGACTTTATTTGATCAATCCCACCCATTACAAGGGCAGGAAGATCATGAGGCTATTGATGATAGAAGCCCTGCCAACATGCTATATGGTTTCCATAAGTTATAGCTGGTCATCCCTATCTATTGATGGTATACATATGATTACTGCTAGAAACACAATTGAATATAAATCCAAGTACTTGTTCTTACAAAAACAAACCAGACCAACAAAATGCAGAAAATATGAATTGACTTTGGTGCTTGATTTGTATGGCAACATAATCTTTTGTGAACATCGGGAACACTGTAGTAGGCTACTCATATGATATTATGGAAGTCGCTCAATTTCTATTTGATATTTTTCCTAAGCTAATACTGTTGCTTACAACTCCTGACTTTGTTGTTCATATTTGCATTTTCATCAGTATGGTGGTTTCAGCAAGTTCCCAGGGCAGCTGCCAGATCTCTATCACTCCTATTATGGGCTTACGGCATTCAGCCTCTTGGAAGAACCAGGTCTGAATCCACTCTGTGTTGAGCTGGGAATGACAGCAATTGCTGCCATGGGAATCTGACTTGACAGTCCTTCATATTTGTTGGCCTTGTAGTTGGTCTTTCAAAATATTTGTGCGTTTCCACTCGTACAATTGCGCTCTTCATAATGAACAATGAACTTTCACCCTTCATTCTACTTTACAATGTTGATAAAAGGGGAGATGTAATTTTCATACAGAAGTTGCATTTTGGGAGATAACCCTGCTCAGTTTTTCCCTTCTCCTCCCTTTTTAATTTTATTTTCTGTTATCAAGTGAAATTATAAAACCAGGTGTCACTTTCACTTAAATCGAGTTCAATTGAAAGGAACAATGAAATGGAGACGTATTTACTTGACCACAATAGTTGTTAGTAAACTTTTGTCAAAGTGACCTAAAGCATGTGACTGCATCGCCATCAATCATCATCACACGTTTCTAACTTTCTATCAAGTGATGATGTTTTCACTTCTGCTATCATAACAGTTATTCATATAAATAAATAAAAATAAGCAGTTGTTATGATTTTTGGCACCCTTGGTACTGTGAAATGGAAATTCAGTCCAATGAACAATGAAATAAGGAAGGACCATTAAAGTAAAAGTTGATTTATACATTAAAGCTGATGATTTGAGTACGAATCTGTCAGCACAGAAGATTACAAAGTGGGACAGTAAAAAAGTAAGAGCCTATAATGATTCTTCAAGGTGGAGGGAAGGAGAGTTGCACCTTTCGGCAAATTCCCACAAGCCACTTTCACGGGGCATTTGCTTATCTTTGTTGTTTGGGAAAAAGGCCAAGTGCCATCTCAACTCCATTCTCCTTTTTCCAACTTTGTCATGTAACGCAGGTGGTGGTCTGCTCTGCTTTCTTAATTATCATGTCAGCCAGTATGTAAATCCATGTTTTTTTTAATTTTCCATGCTTAATTAACCTTTACCTTTGTACAAAGATATTAATTACCCCTTCAAAATATTTTTTTACCAAAACTCGTGGGATAAACATGCCAGCACAATGACATGGCGACAATGATTGTTTATGCATGCTCTTACTGATAAAAGCAAGGGGGAGAGAGAGAGAGAAGAAGTTGGTCTCAAATTTTGGACAAGAACATCAGTTGTTGTAGCATCATCACTCACAAGAAGAGTACAGGTATCAGACAACTCAGGGGACATTTGAGACTGAATAAAACAAATAACTTCACAGCCACAGGTCCCCCACTTGCACCAGACCCATCTCTCCCACCATCAGGTTGCAGAAAATGTGTCCCCGCCATTAAAATTCAAGATACATTGCACAAGGGATTTTTCATATTAACCTATTACTAAACCCTCTATAACAGCCTAAATAAAAACAAGATAAACACGACACACCAAAAATTAATAAAATCCAAAAAGAAAAAAGAGAAGAAAAATAAAAGAGAGATCAAATTGTTCTCTAATGTAAAGTGGGCTTCTTGTTAATTGGTGATCTGAATGCTGAAGGTGAAGAAGCAAGGGGAATAACCTGAGAAGTGCTTGAATGGTATTGTGGTAGCTGGAGATGGTGATGATTAAGCTCCCTTTCTTTGTTTTTGTCAACAATTATTGTGATAAAAGAACCATCTTCCTCATCTTTAAGGAACCTTGAAATGGGAGGAGCTTTATTTCCTTTCTCTGGAACTTGACCATCAATCTTATGAACACCCTTTTCAGCCTCTTCCTTCAGTTTTATTCTAAGTTTCTCCTCAGCTACCTGCAAGAACTTGAACTTGGGAGGTGGAGATGACCTCAACCTGTTGAATTCTGCATCAGTTTTTGATTCAAACAGAGGGTGAGAATCCACCGCAGGAGTGAGAGGAGGTGTGAAAAGAGTTGGAGAACCCAAAGGAGTCAAATATGGTGTCTCTACAGTGACAAGCAAATCACTCAAACTCTTACTTCTTGACCCCTTTTGGCTCCTATCTCCTCTAGACTTGCCATCTTCAGATTCTAAGTCCTCCTTTGTTTCTTCCACAATTGTGAAGAGATGTCTTGGAGGGCCTGCAGCGTTTTGCAGCCTCATAAGCTCTGCGTCCAGCTCATCCTCTTCCAATTGTTTGAGCAGCAAATTGTTGCTTGTGTGCATATGAAGCTGAGAATTTGGATCATGGACAAGGGTTTCTGTCATTCTCAATGAAGCACAGAGTTCTCTGGGGCCTCGAGCTGTGTGGCACAAAGAAGAGTTCCTTCTCCAGCAGAACGTGTAGAACAGCTCCTTTTGGGGGCTGCTGTAGTCATTTTCAATCTCTCTGTTGGTGAACCTCTTCTTCCACCACAACAAATAGTAAAGCTCAGCAATGAGAGCCAAGAAAAGACAACCAAAAACTACACTCAAACCAAGTCCTACGCTACTCAAAGATTTCATCTTTGTCATCAAATCTCATCAGAAAACTACTGATATTACATCAAAAACTGCAAAATCAAGCTCAAATGTTTCACTCAAAAGTTTTCATCCACTTCAACAGAAACCCAATCAAGCAAAAGGAAAGCTTAATTTGCTGGGAACTTCTCAACAGTTCCAATCTTCTAGGACCAGAGGACAAGCCCAATAACCAAGATCATGAACTTTCACAAGGACCCAAAAGATGAAAGAAATATCTACGCTTTACCGGTTCTCTTTACCTTGCATACTACTTTACCGGCAAATAACGATGCCCACATACCCTTGCTAAAACATCACTAAAAGGCTTCTCCTTTTCTGAAAATCACTCTTTAAATCATCAACCATGATTACAAAAGCTTCTTACTTTAAAAACCCACTAACACTAACTTGCCTGGATTTGGATAATCACAGAAAATTGGCCCAAAACACTGAAACCCCAATTGCTTACAGAAATGGTTCATAAACAGTACCACCGTGTCATAGTGAGGTGCACAAAAAACTGGGAGCTCTGGAAAAAGAGCAGGGATTAAAAATGGTAAAGGTGGAGCCTAGAGACTCAGAGGGGTGGCCGAATGCCTCACTAGTTTATGGCGGTGAGGACTTGCGTTCTTCGAGGGATGTTCACATGCGAACACAAAGACAAAGAAAGCGATGTGTCATTTTGATTAGATGCTAAATTGGAATGAAGAAGCATCTTTTAATTTATATCTCAAATGGCTAACTTAGGAAAACCTGCATTTATATATATATATATATATATATATAAACTGAAAGTTTATAAGCTTTTTTTTTAGGCTTGATACCTTTGACTCCAAATCCAAGGGCTAAAAAACAGTTTGTTTTTTGTCCTTAAAATCACAAGTTGCTTAGCGTTGGCAGTGGCACCCCTATGATTAAAGGAGGTTAATCTTCTGGCAAATGCAGATTCCCTTTCCTCTTTTTTATTTTATTTTTATTATTTAAGAATATAATTATTCTCCAGTACAACTACATATCCATCCATTATGTTTTTATATCTGTAGAGTTATTAAAAAAAAAAAAGTGAAAAACATGGTTTGATTTCTTTAGACTGCAGATTTATTTCAATTATATAAAATAAAACAAAAAAGAACATAGTTTAATTGTCTATTGTAAATTGGCTGGAAACAAGTGGGCATTCAATACATATGGTTTTATGATGAAAGTTTTGGGCCCATGGATAACGTTAAAAAAATTATATACGTATACGAATCGTTACTTTTAGTACGAGTATATGTAATACATAAATATAGTCTTCCTAGCATTTTAAATAACGTTGAAACAATCATAAATATATGTAACCTTCCCATATGCAACTGATATATGTATTGGCATTTACTATAGGAGCCTAGGACTATAGGACTACCTGAATTTGGTAACAAATAATGGTACCACTTCTATGAGGATGGTTAAATTTACCAGGACTCCGTTACATGCCCATTTTGTTTCGGCATCCAAGCCCATTTAATGGCCCATTGAGACCACCCAAAATCAAGCGCAATTCTACAAACCTCTCAAGATCGTACGTTACTCCTAGCTAGATTGCATAACAACAATGTCTTGCAAAATTATGGACTCCTGTGGCCTCTCCAGCCCACCGGACCCATAATCCGGCGAGCGCTTAACTGCAGGCTTCCGCGGCGTGGCATCTGTGCGGCAAATTGGGCAACTCGGATGGGAATACAGCCACTTGTCAATGCATGGAACGTGAAAAGAGTGCATGCATTCCGGCAAGGTTCGAAATTCTTCACCCTCTTCAATTTCAGTCAGGCACACAGCACACATGCCATCTCCCACCAAGACCAAGCCCACACCCTTTTGAAACTTGTGGGCCGGAATGAGTTGGGCCACTGAGGAAGCCTCCACGCTGCTTGCTGCTATGAAGCTTGTGATCCCTTGCATGTTAGGCCTCAAACGGTGTTGTATTTGTCGTCGTGGCGGGTTGCGGTTGCAGCAACAAATGATGATGCAATGGTAGAGTGTGACCACAAGCACAGCCAAGCTCAAAGTCAAAGCCACCAGAAGAATGTACAATTTGGGGTCAGAGACAATTTTAGCCATTGTAGAAATTTGGAGTCTAGAATTAAGAGATTGTCTTGTGTGTCTACAAAAACAATGAGAAAATGGTTAGAGATTTGAACCTCTGAGTCGGCATTTTTGCCGATCAAAATATCATTTTGGTTTTCATTATGTCATATGCAGATCAAAAGGCTTTTGGAACTTCAAGTAGGAACAAATACCATATCATTTCGTGCAAGTAATGTTCATGGAGATGGAGGCACCCGCGGCTGAAAACTTTGCCATTTTCTTGGGTTATTTCCCTTTCGACTTTAACACTAAAGATAAAGGCAAGATGGGATCTTATTTGTAATTAGCCTAACTCCTAGTTATGTGAAAGCCATGCACGGGTCCAGTGATTACACACCGCAACAACCCATATGTGATTCAATTTGATTTCTTTCTTGTGATGTAGTGGTTGTAATAGTAGACGTAATGAACCTTAAAAATCCGAGTTCTGTTATAATATACGTACTAAACAATTCGTCAATTACACGTTTCATTTCTGTGGTTTGAGTGAACATTAATTGCACGATCGTATATTTGCGATGATGCTCATCTTTTATCGTATATATTTTTTTAATGAAGAATGAGATATTCAAATTTGAGATATTTTTCAACATTAAGAATATAGATGCCAGTAGACTAAGTATTGGTTGGTTTTATTGTACGTCTTTTCTAGTTCATGGTGCATAACATGTTTTAGTTGTTAACAAAAATTTCAATTTTCTTTACCCTTAAAATTGGCTCAAACCAATGTGAATACCATAGAGGATTCTCGTTTCAAACATTTGTCAAACAAAGTAGGGTAAATATTCAGATATGCTCACCTATGCTCATATTATTATTCTTCTTTGATATGGAGGTATTTATACAAGTACAAAGATGTGTTAACTCTAAATAAAATAGGAAATATATCTAAATTACAATAGGAAGTAAATATATAATACAATAGAACTAAATAATAATTGGTAAGTAACCAAAATTCTAATGAAATCAGGAACCAAAATCCTAACTAAGTAAGGACTCGCCAACACTCCCCCTCAAGTTGGACAAAGATATTTCGCACGCCCAACTTGACAAGCGAGTCACAAAACACCATACTTGAGAAGCACCAATTGTAGAGAAGGTCTTTTCGTCAACCACAAGTGAAATAAGTGACAAACTAAAGCAAAGTTCGCAACGGAAACACAAGAGCAAACCCTAAAAAATAGGGCACATAGCAGAACATAGAAACCCTGTGAGCACGACAATAGGGAAGGCAGAACACATAAACCCTGTGAGCATTGCAGTAGATAGACAGAACACATAAACCATGTGAGCACAACAATAGGTAAGGCAGAACACAGAAACTCTGTGAGCACGGTAGTAGATAAGGCAGAACACAGAAATCATGTGAGCACGGCAATAGGTAAGGCAGAACACAGAAACCCAGTGAGCACGGCAGCAGATAAGGCAGAACACAGAAACCCTGTGAGCACGACAATAGGTAAGACAGAATACAAATCCTGTGAGCATGACAACAGATAAGGTAGAAACCAAACCCTAAAAAATAGGGTAAGGCAAGGTAAAGCCAAACCTCGAAAAAATAAGGTAAGATAAGGCAAAGAAAGTCAAGAGCAAAGATAAGGTCAACGAGCGTGACCACAACGGAAACACACCAGCAAAGACATGAGCAACAATATTGCCACCATAATTGACAGGACCCGACCCAATTTTCACTTTGGAATTCGAGCCAAGTCCTGTGCGTGTCCGACACCTGGCGAATGTCGGGCACAAATGACCTTTTTACCCTTCTTGTTTCAAATTCTTTTTTCTAATTTTCCCTTAGACTTCTGCCGAAAATTCGGCAGAGTCTCCCCTGTATTTTGACCAAACCCAAATTTTTCCACATGTCAAACAATCAAATAAATCCACACCAACTGCCAGAATATCTCAAATTACAGGTCTCAATTCCAGTTTTCCACTAAAACTAGATATCATAGCATTTTCTAAGGTCCACAAAGTTTCAGGGATTTTTCCGCAAAACTTTACCTTATTTGGTGGCGCGGAAGCTAGGGATGGCCTGGTGGTGGGTGCCTGCGCTCATCTACGGCCTGGGGGCGAAAAACAAGATTAAAATTGTGAGTGGACAAAAATACAGTTCTTAGAAACAAGTTAGAACATAATAACCCCTGTTTTGAAATAGTTAAGGATATAAATCGATAATTTAACTATATTCCAATATAAGAAATTCAATAAGCATGAATAAGTATGCTGATGAATATACTTACATAACTGATCAAATATAAAGATATCAATGCCTGAAAAATCAGAGAAGCTGGTATAAAATAACTGAAAGTCATAATTAAATAAGAGAAAACTCAAAATCCTTTGAAAATACCACCTATTTGTACCCCTGTCATATCCGTCAATTCTCCTGGGAGGTTTCGGGCGCCACGCAGTCTACCCGAGCCGCAAACTGGCGAAATCAGGGGACTATGATCAGCCTGATCCGCCGGTAGATTCCTCGATGACACCAAGTCAGCTCGAGTCGCTCTGGCAGGATGCAGGGGACCGTAGTCGGCCTGATCCGCAATCCTGGCAGGTCTCGGGGACACAGAGTCAGCCGAGCCGCAATCCTGGCATGTCTCGGGACACCAAGTCTGCCGAGCCGCAAATCCTGGCACTCACGGTCCGAGCGTCCCCGAAACTCGTGAGGCAAAGTCAAGTACACTGACATAAACTGAAATCGGACTGGATGTCCGTAGACATCGGTCCAACTGTGGGTAATCACCAAAGAAAATGGGTACTAGGTGGTTTTAAAATAAATTCCTTTAGAAAAATCTGATTAATAACTGAAATCTCAAATTGTGCTGCTATTTCATCTGCCATAAACCTCAAACTCTGTTTTCTATAACTCTTTAGCATGTGTAAGTAAGCAGCACAAAACTATGGAATTATTTCTGTACTAATCATGCTCGGAAACATAACCAAACTTATTCAGAAAAACTCATTTATAAAACTTATTTATATAAAATCACGATAAAATCATTAAGTAAACTCAGTTATATAAATCATTTATATAACTCATTTAGATAAAATCATTTATAAAAGAAAGTCCACTCACAGATGGTCCGAGCTAATTGGACCCTTCGAAGGTCCCTCCTGCGGGTCGACTGTACCTCTGGTGCCTCACTCGAATGATTTGGTGGAGAAACGAAGGAGAAAATCGAGCTGGAAGATCGGTGAAACTCGGGTGAACATCCGTCGGAAATCATGACTTTCCGACCAGCTCCGGGTGGCCCAAGGGTGGAGGTCGGTCGGAAAAGGTAGGGGACTCGATGGCGGTTCCAACGCCACCGGTCCCGCGGCCATTGGTGGTCGGAGGCGGCGCCAGCAATCTCTGGAAGGCGGCTGTCCGTTTTCGCGCAGAGAGAGGGAGCTGCTGGGTTTTATAGATGCAACTTTGAAATATTTGCGGTTATGCCACTGAGACTATTTTGACCATAACTCTTTCGTTACAATTCCGATTTGGGTCTACTCCGTGTCTGTGGACTCGTTTCGCCGTGCTCTACGCAACAGCGCAAGCGGAATTCCCAAATTCTTTCTCGATCAAAAAGTCAACTTTTCTCTATTAAATTATGTGAGGGCAAAATTGTCTTTTTGCTATAAGATATTAATCCTACTTTTTAGATATTTTATTTCTTTTTAGATATTTTATTTTGGGTTATTACAATAATAGACAAGAGTAACAATACTGGTACCAACAACAACAATACAAGGTACTGGCACCAGCAAGAGCAACAAGGCATGGACATAACAGGCATCATCAACAGTAATCAACACTATCCCCAACAAGAGTCATAATAGGCAGGAGCAATAACATTGTCCCCAGTAAGAGACCTAACAGGTATGAGCAACGATACTGGCACCAGCAAAGGACATAGTAGTCAGCAGCAATAACAATGACAAATACTTCCATTATTGCATAGACAACTTCTATTCACTCCTTATTTCCCCCTAAAGAGAATGGGTCGTCGGAATCATAAGAAAAGTGGCACTTAAGAAACAGAAGCTGACTAACGCTCAGATGTAGAAGAATCAGCCATGGCAGATAGGTAGCTGAATTGCAGCGGAATAGATGAGCAGCGATGTCATAGGAAATAAATCTCTATTACAATAGGACTAAATAATAATTGGTAAGTAACCAAAATTCTAATGAAATAAGGAACCAAAATCCTAACTAAGTAAAGACTCGCTAACAACATTAGCATATGTTATGATAGTGTAAGACTTTGCAGTTAGAATTTTATTATATGCTTTCATGGTTATCAAGGAAAGGCAAGAAAATGCATGCAATTGTGGAGCTAGTTACATGAATTTTTGATTCGCAGTTGTAACATTATCGATCAACTAGATCCAGTGTCTAGTGGGACATTCTTTCGAAACGTTGAAAGAGATTCCAAGTTTGAATTCCCTCCATTTTAAAAAAAGGAAAAAAGAATGTAGCACTAACAATAAAAGCAAAATGGAACCTTATAAGTTACATGATTAATAAGATATAAACACATTTTTGTCTCCTATGCAGAAACCATTATGGTCAAATTTGATTATTTCCTATGCAGAAAATGGATTGGAAATTCATGAAGAAGACAACAACAATTGCCATACCATCTTAGCACTAACGATGATAAAGCAAAAGGGAATCTGCCCTTGTTTATAATAAGCTCAACTCCTACTTATACATATGCCATGCTTATCTCCTTTTACTTTTAGTCAAATGATTATGATCTCAACTCAACTCAATCCCATTAAATAACAATTCAAAATGGACGCTATATAAGGGCCCAACAACATACATGATCCAAACACACAAAAAACATCTTCACTTATATAGAAAGGTAAGCTACTAACCGGGACATATATGACAGCCTCAAAACCCTTTTTATTTATATTTAAAAATTAGTTATTTTATATTAATGAAAGCATCAAAACCCAATTTTCATATTTGTTGTACCCTGATTATTTTTTCTGAAAAAAGAAATATGATTCAAAATATCTCTTAAATATGCATTTTACAGAACAAAACTGAATTTTTGAAGAGTCAATGTCAACTTATCAGTCTTGAAAAGTGAGAGAAAGAGATTGTAGCTTTTATGATTGCGTTTGACAAGGCTGTTGGAGAGGGTTTTAATGATATGACTCATCTATTTTAGTATTCCAAAACTGTTGAAGATGTTCTAAACTAATCTAATCTACGAATTGAACTCGAGTGCAATAGGATAGACACTATATTTTGTCTAATTATTAGAAAGTTGGAAAGTAGATCGGGTGGCGATAAGACTAAACAGGTGTTAAAGATCCATTGGGTATGTTATCAAATAAGGAGTTGGGGTGTGTGTGTGTGTGTGATGATAAGTGGACTTGTTAAAAGATTCGATGTCCATGAGAAACATTGTAGCCTATACACTATACACGTGTACAGTTGCATGTATAAACCCTCCATCCAAACCTCTCTCCTCTATAATTTTGCTTTGGCGGTCACCCCAATAAAAACCTATATATCGACAATTATATGTTGAAATGATACGTGTGGGTTGAAAAGCTAAACGTGTGGCTCGATGGTGATGCAATTTTCCCCATTTTTCATACGAATGAATGAATGAATGATGGGATGGGAATGCGAATGAGACACCGTCAGTTTCCCAAACGGCTATGTGTTGTTGACTGGTAGTCTTTCCTAACTCCGCTGTACACAAAGGTCAAACGCCTCCTTCCATGGCAAATACGACTTTTGCACCTCCGTTATAATTACTAAACAACATCTGTAGTACAATATGTTTGAATTTATCAAGGCTAAATAGTTTTTTAATTTTCTTTTATAAAAATATCAAATTTCATATCGCCATTAAATAGGAATGATAATGGCGCGAATTAGGGATAGGTATATGCCATTCCCATCCCATCCTTGTTTACTTTTTTTCTGCTCTCCATCTTCATACACGTAATCTTTAAATCGGGGATTACCCCCTGCCTTCATTGAACACACCCCATATTACATAAATAAATAATTTTTGAATAAAAAATAAAATTGGAAGCTATATTTTTGTTTTAAACTTACATTTTTATGTATTATTTAATTCAATATATAACATAATATGTGAATATAGAATTTGGTTAAGTTGTGGGACACAACTAGAAACCATTTAGCAATATATTTATATGAAAAAAATAATATACACATATATGTATATCTTAAACGAAGTTTGGATTAGAGACTAGAATATTATTTTTGCCAATTTCCAAATACCATATCCAATTTTTATCCTTTATATCCAATCCATTAAGATCGAAGCCACACAAACACCATAACTCGTAGGAAAAATTATTATCACTATCACCAAGACTTAAAGTAAGAATTGAAAAGCACAATTTTTTTCTTTTTTGTTGTTATAAGAAAAGCACAATTTTAATAGACCAGTGTCCTTACAAATAAAAATAACACCAAATGAAGAGTTAGAGGACGATTGAAATGAAAGTTTTAGTTAGTGGACTAAAATGATACCATAATAAAAGTTAGGGGACCATTTCAGTCAAAAACCCATTATAAAAAAAAAACGTGAATTAAGATGTGGTGCCATCTCAACCATCTAACTGTTGATTTTTAACGGTCAAGATTGGCTTAGACATAGTAGGGCTTTACCAGGTTCAAGGCTAAACGGGTCCGGGTGAAATGCACAATCGTCCATCACAAATCACAAAGGTCCAACTCCAATAGACGCCTGTTTTGACCCATCTCGGGCACATAATCCACCGCTTCCGTTAAGAAACGGCGCTTGTTTTTAGACTGTGATGTTACTGGTGCAGGTCTTTCTCATTAACTCCGTCTCTTTAAACAGACACCGTCATCTCCCCCCTCCCCCCTTCTCTCTCTCCCCTTCCCTTTCCTTCTTTCTTTCTCTCTCTCTGAAAATTGGGGCTCTGATTGCAATTTCCTCTGTAGCTGTTGCTTCGAGGCCTTCCTTTATTGGTAACCTACGAATATCTCTTTGATTTTATCTTTTTCTTTTGGGAATTTTTTTTCGTAGGGCTAGGGTTTTTTTGCTTGATTTTATCCCTTCGGATATTTATATTCCGATATACATTTTTGGTACATTTTATGAGATTCTAGGGTTTTCTCTGGTTGTGTGTCGCCTTATTTGGTTGCTAAGAAGGTGTAGGAAAAGAAAAATATTGAAAATTGGATCTTGGAAAAGTAATGATTTGGGTACTGGGGATTTTAAATAAAAATTAAGCTTTGATGCAGCTGAGATGTATGGTTTTCTGAAAGTAATTGTGTAGGAATAAGAGAAATTATAACTAAAATCATGTTTTATTTTTCTTTTCCTCCCAGTTTGTCTTAAACCAAACAAGGGATAGGCTGTTCTGAAGTTAATTGCTTGCATATAATTGTATTGATTCTGAAAGTGATAGTCCTGATTGAGTTGCACTGATCTGATATGGCTTTCAGGTTGTCCTTGTTTTTAGAATGATAATTGCACTTCAATGCGCTTGGATTGATTGAGGGGTCTGTAAATATTTGGAAGATTTATTTGTAGGTGTGAATCATAAGGATTCTGTTCATTTGTGGAATTTTTGATGGATCTGCAATCTTTGTTGGCTCATTTTGATATGTTGAGATGTTTGTGAGGTGACTCTGTTTGGAAGGTGGGGTTTACAACTTGTAACCCAGAAGCAGGAGAAGGAATAGATTGTGGAAAATCATGGGGGAAGCTCTTCTCACAACCTTGTCCATAGAGAATTCTCATTTGTCTACATTATTGTCTATGGATTCGAGTTCTTTGTCGCATGATGAATTGGAAAGAGAGATGAATCGAACTTTCATACTTTCTCGTCCTCCTGATATCAATCTCCCGCTACTTTCTGAGCCCAGCCCACCTCCTCAAACCTGGAATGATTCATGCGACATCTTGGATGTAGGCCTTGGGTCTCAAGTTTATGAGGCTGAGGCAACAATCAGTCTCCCCAAAGTTGTAAGGAAATGCAACAAGAGACTTGATAGCGTTTGGGGTGCATGGTTTTTCTTCAGCTTCTATTTCAAGCCTGTGTTGAATGAGAAGTCCAAGTGTAAGGTCATTCGGGACAGTAATGGGGTGTCTGGGTATGACAAAACAGACTTGCAGTTAGATGCTTTCTTGGTTCAGCATGATATGGAGAACATGTATATGTGGGTTTTCAAGGATAGGCCTGAAAATGCATTGGGTAAGATGCAGCTGAGGAGCTACATGAATGGGCATTCTCGCCAAGGAGAACGTCCATTCCCATTTAGTGTCGACAGGGGTTTTGTTCGGTCTCATCGGATGCAGAGGAAGCACTATAGGGGTCTTTCTAATCCGC
Organism: Prunus dulcis; assembly: GCF_902201215.1. Classification (NCBI taxonomy): domain Eukaryota; kingdom Viridiplantae; phylum Streptophyta; class Magnoliopsida; order Rosales; family Rosaceae; genus Prunus; species Prunus dulcis. The sequence continues at coordinate 21,444,673 of NC_047651.1, read as the reverse complement.
AGTGTGTTCATGGGATAGAAGTTGTTCGATCACCCAACCTCATGTGTCTTGATGATGAAGAGAGGAAGAGGTGGACAGAGCTTACAGGCCGAGATATAAATTTCTCAATCCCTCTTGAAGCAAGTGACTTTGGCACTTGGAGGAACCTACAAAATACAGAATTCGAGCTTGAACGGCCAGTCCCTCCATCAAAGAACAATATAAATTCTCACCCAAGAAAATTACTTGATGGTACTGGTTTAAATTTGTCAACTCAGCCATCAGAGCATGTGAACAATGAGGGGATGGACCTATCCCCGGTCTGCAACAAGCGAAAGAAGGACCTTTTCCCCCATGGGAGTGACAGTGATTGTTGTTTACCTAATAACCCTCATTTTGACAGAGTTTTGGATGGCAAAGTCTACCCAGTTGAGTCACCTTGGTTTAATGAGTTTAGTGGGGTAATGAAGAATGCATCTGGGCCTGTTACAGCTGCGAAAACAATATATGAGGATGATGAAGGGTTTTTGATCATTGTCAGCTTGCCTTTTGTAGATCTTCAAAGGGTAAAAGTTACTTGGAAGAATACTCCGTCACATGGGATTGTAAAGATATCTTGTGTGAGTACAGCTTGTATTCCATTCATTAAGAGACGTGATAGAACATTTAAGCTAACAGATCCAACACCGGAGCACTGCCCTCCTGGGGAATTTGTGAGGGAAATTGCTCTCCCTACCCGTATTCCAGAAGATGCAAAACTGGAAGCGTACTGCGACGAGACTGGAACAATGCTCGAGATTATGGTACCAAAACGTCGAGTGGGACCAGAAGAACATGAGGTCCGTGTGTGTCTTCGTCCCTCTCCCTGGAATGAAAGAGAGCATCTGTTGACCTAAAGGAGCCATTAAGACGACAGATGCAAGAAACATTTTTTGCTGTTTCATTGTTTTTTAACTTTGATTCCACCGAGGAAATCTATTTAATGAAATCTGATTTTTTTTTCTTCTTTTCCCTTTAGATATTTAAACCCCCACCCTAAGGGAAAAAAAAAAGTGAGAAAAAGTTAGCAGCCTTTCTTTCCCTTTCTTTTTATACAATTTGTCAGATTGATGTTGATTTATAGATGGTATGGTAAGAAACTGCTGTGTATCTTATGTTTTATTGGCCTTATGCCTTTTGCTTATAGCTTTGCACTAAAAATCCTGGTGCATAGCATCTGGTTTCGGGAGTTAGACATTATTATAAAGTTTGATTCCCATGTTATGCTTGGATTGAAGGTTCTTTGTATAAAGGAAATAACTTATGGTTGACTCTTTTCTTCTCTATGAAATTTTATTGTTTTTACTGGATTTGATTTCAGATAAAACACCAGGGACTGTTTCAACTATGCTAGTTGTTGCTTTCCTCTGTGAATCGTTGATTGTTGTAGCCAAATGTTGGTGCTTTTGCATGATTTGGGCCTTCACGCGTCACCCAAGGAAACAGTCTCCATGGGTGCTTTTGAAGATCTTTGAATACACAAAATTGTTTCTGTCCAAACCAGTAGCTAATGCTCTCTTCCTTTGGCAACAATTGGCATGGCAAAAATAGGATCCAGAGGATAATGGGACATTCCTTTACATCACGACCTCTGTTAGAAAACACATGTGTGCAATGAGGATAACATTGTTTTGCTATTCCTGTTATTATACGTGGCATAGCGTGATTGGTCGGGGATATCAAAATAGTGTTATCCCCGTTTCACACAGGTTTTTCTGCTGTTACAGGAATGACCTTCATGATTGTAAAAATCAAACATCAGTCTTCACAGGTAATCTATTTAATTATGGCATCATTTTCCCAAGAGCTGATATTTCTACTTCAAGATAAAAAGATGCATATGCCAGAAAGCTCATGTCTATCTCAAGCAAATACAAATAGATTATGCGGCATGACACCAGCAAAAGAAAAAACAAGTATCCAGGTTTCTATCCATTATACCAAAACATATAATATGAAAAGCTAATCCAGATAGCATGCAATACACTTCTGAAATATATGCCAAAATGGGAAGTTTTACTAGTGGAAAACATACATATCTGACCATTAACTCTAATTCCAAAAATTCACCCAACTGATCTAATCCCAAAAATGCATCTGCAACAATTAAGCACCCCCATCTGCCTTCTCAGTCTTGCCTGGATGGTGGTTTCTGATTTCCGGTGGGGTTTGGTCCTGATGGAACTTTGTGAACAGCTTGAACTTTAACCAGCTTCCTGGAATTGAGCTATTTCCACAGAAACAATGAATTTCTCCCATCATTTTAAATAAACAATGACTAAATTTAATTTCACAGGCCAAACTGAAAAAATGAAAACGATCATGGGCAGTAGACAGTGGAATACCAGACTCACCCAAGTAGCTAACATGTATCTTGTGGCCACCAAACTCTTTCTTGCTGGGGCAGTTTCAAATTCAAGCACTAAAGCAAGCATTAGAAGGAAACAAAGGAGAAAGTGTTAACTTGGTTTTTCATTGACCTTCAACATCTCATATTATTAGCAAATTTAAAAGTTAAGGACTTGCCTGACTCTGCTGCATCTGGAGCTATAAGCATGAGAAGTGCAAAAACAAGAAGAAGAAGTTGCTTCCTCTTCATCTTTGGCATGTGATTGTTTTAATTTGCATGGGAGCATAGGAAAGCATGCAGAACTACATTTATATATATAACGGAGTTCACTTATTCATAAATTAATCATAACTTAGTTTGAAAAGTATGGATTATCATCCAAAACATGTCTGGGAATCCAATGCTGTATATATGCAGAGTCTAGCTAATAAGCAGTTGGTCAATTGTCATTGTGTGTTGACTTGTCATCCATTATTGTGGTGACCATATCATAATTATACATAAAGTGTACTGTATTGTCATTAATTACCAAGAGATTTGAATTAAATTAACTAACAAATTAGAAAAATATGTTCTATAAATATAAAAAAGGCCGCTGCAGCTCTTTCAAGAAGTACAGTATTTGCAAGAGAAAAAGGTGCCTAAAGTGGGGCATGTATTGTAAGGGACAAGAATTTTCTCCATATCAATGATGGTTCTTGCCTCCGTTGACCCCCAATGAGACAATTTATAATGAATTAGAACCCTTAATATGGACATGCTTTTTCTGTCTGGATTATATGGTAGGTTTTGATTATATTCTGATTTAGCTTTTTCCTATTCAAAGTTGGTTGGCTGTTTTGCTTTGGGTTCCTGTTATGCTTGTGGTTGAGTTGAACTTGTCTTAATTCTCAAGTCCAAGCCAGGTCAAGTATTGGTGTGGCCTACAACTGCAGGCACCCCCTTAGCTAGCCTGAAATATAGACATGTAAGCTGATTAAGTTTACAAATTTTCTGAGAATTTGGGGTAGTTGCAGTTAGTGATTCATTACAAGCTCACAATGCTATCTCCCTCTTGAATGTTAGAAGATATCTCAAGTTCAAATCTTTCGTCTGTGAAAGAAAATTTTCAGACTGCCTCTATCAAAACAAAGAAAGCCGGCCATATTCTATAGACACCCTTTCAACCATTCATTTGTCTCCTAAGGTCGTCCTCAAACACAACCTTTTTGGTTGGCATAGTGGGTTGGGTTACTATGGAATCTGGATTCTCCTTTTCAAGGATTGGCACAAGCTAAGAAAGAAACAAGATCCTCCACTTTCCTTGAGCAGAAAAGGAGGCCTTACAAGATATGACCATATCTTATATATTTGCCAAACTACAAGTCTACAAGTTGTGAAGTCAATCCAATTACAATAAGGCCCTTAACTCTAACAAGTGCCTTTTGTTTGATGCTCTATTGTTCAGAAGATTGCAAGTCCAAATGAGTTATATAATGTTGTTCTAACTTTTCCTCCTCCTTTACCTACTGAAGAGAGAACCCAAAAAAAAAAAAAGTACCAATCAGAATAAAGTGATGCTCACATTGCAATTCTTCGATCTCGCACCGCACTTTGTGTGCTAGGTGCTACCATAGGCTTCTCTTTGCTCATTCAATGGTGCTACCATAGGCTATTCTTTAATATGAAAGCTAATACAGATTGACAATCGAACTAAGCAATTATGAATTATATATCTTTTTTTATACCAACATATTGGAGGAGGGGAATTTTCACACACACAAATTATTAAGGTATCATGGGGGTTCGAACTTGAGATCACTGATATGCAAGTCAAGTCCATTTCCACTAGAGTAGACCTCGTTGGCATGAATTACAGAACTTCGAACAGAAATTGATAGACTAAAGTCAAGGCATTTAAAAAGGATTTTTCTATTAAATCCCACGTTTTTCTTTGTTCACCTCAATACTTAAATCATTAGGCCCTTAAGTTTTATTATTGTGTAAAAAGACAAAAAAAAGGTAATCCAACTTAATACTTAACCCTAGTACATCTATACACACACCCCACCACTTTTCATATTAAGTTTTAAAAAAACACAAACTCCTATGCACCATATTACTAGATTACTCTTCTCTTTCAATCCAAGAAGCCTACTACACTCTCATCTTCTCTTCACAAACCCTAAATTGGGATTGTGAGAGTAATATAGATGGATAGGGATGGAATGGATATTACGAATTCCCCTGGCTTTGCGTTCCTTCCTCACCTCTCTCTCTCCCTCTCTTTCTTTTATTAACAGATTTCTTACACGCTTATACTCCTTGTTTTTATTTATCTCCTAAATTGACATAATGCCCACAATAATATAAACATAGTGTTCACTGCATCCATGTACAACATATAAGTAATAAGAAAATATACATCAAAATACCATGTACTAGATCCGTTTTCTAGAGCAGAACAAAATTCTTGATGAAGAACGACTACACTTGTAAAATATTTAGGGTGCAAAAGAATAATGATGTAGTAATGTCTGCAAAATGCTGGTATGAAACTGCATGATGGACTTGAAGATCTTAGGATTCAGGTGTGGAATGTGAGGTTGATGAGTTTTAAAATTTTTTTTTTCTTTTCTGATGGGTTTGTATTTAGGGGTAGTTTGGGAAGAAAGTGGAGTTTTCTTAGAAATTGTGAAAATTTGAATTAGAAGTTAGAATGAACAAAAAAAGGGTCTGGAATTTAAATAGAAAAACTCTTTAAAAAAGAGACATTGCATTTCCATTGTTATGGCTCTCTTGTTTATAAAGGTCTTGACTGTATGCATTAGTGGCCCAAATTATCTTTAGGACTCCAACTAGACTTGATCTTCATAGTTGTTTGATGTCTTTCGACCATTGACCTCTTATGTATTAGGACTTTGCTTAGCACGAGTTCTTTTCCATTATACATTCCAAAGTTCTAAACCCTAGGTATTTAATTTATTTTTTGAGAAAATCGGGTGTAGTATCGTGTCTCTTTATCTTTCTATATTATTAAGAAAACTCATCTCATGTGTCTTTATTTTAAGTACATTTTCTTGCTCATAACAAATGTAATATTAAACTTACAAATTGCAGGTAAAATCAAAGAAAGTTTTAAATATTTTGAGTACATCATGTGGCTGGTGTATCATCTAATACACATAGAACATGTGGAATTATTCTCCAACTTATTACATTGTTTTTTATGACATGTGGTTGGCTGTATTGGAAATATTCCACATGTCCTATGTCTATTTGATGGTACATTAGCTACGTGGTATACTCGGAACACCTAAAAATTACTCGTAAAATCATTTATTTATATAAACGATAGTCTAAACTATTAATGATATGTTTACTAATCCGTAATCGGATTATGAGGAATTGAATTGAGGAGGAGTTGGATTCAGGAGAACCAGATTCCGGATTCCTATTGAAATTGTTCACTAAATCATATGGATTGAAGAGAGTTAGTGTAACATCTCACATCAACCAACGGAGAGAGGGTAATGTGCCTTATATGTACATGCCCACCTCCATCTGGCACGAGGCATTTTAGGAGCTCACTAGTTTCGAAGTCATGGGAACTCCGAAGTTAAGCAAGTTGGGGCTAGAGCAATCCCAGAATAAATGACCCACTAGGAAGTTGCTCTTGAATTCTCAGAAACAAAATCGTGAGGGCAGAGATAGGGACCCAAAGTGAACAATATCGTGCTACTGCGGAGTCGATCTTGAAAAACATAAGAATTTTTTATAATTAGAATTCGATTCCTAATTAGTAAACACACCATAAATTATTCTAATTTATAAAAAAGATATTCGAATTTAAGTGCAAGACAACATATTTACTGCTATGAACAAGTGACCTATCTACCAAAGTAACTTATAGTAGACAAATGGGTTTAGATAGTAATTCGTACTTATAAGCTTGCCATCACAAAATTACAATGACAAGGTAATAAGTGGCATTGGTAAAAGTGTTGACTTAAATTGTTGGGTTGATTATTTATTTATTTATCGTATAAGTAATTGTTCGGTTGATTCGAAACAAAGAGTTGAGCGAAAATTAAAAATTCGGTGCTCTCTAATCTCACTGTCTCTATATATAACCCAAACTCAAAAGCAGCCAAGCCATCCCCTCTTTCTCTCTCTCTCTCTCTCTCTCTCTCTCTCTCGTCTCTGCGTTTTCCATGGCTACGCAACCTGCGTCCCAAGCCAGTCTCCTCCTTCAGAAGCAACTCAAAGGTCGCACCATAATCTAAATTTTTCTTCTTCTTTTTCTTTTTCACCGTTTTTGGCAATTGGATTCATTTTGGATTTGAACCATATATACTGATTGAAATTTACACTCTGTTTTTTTAAAGAAAAAAGTTTAAATTTTTATTTATTTATGTAGATCTCTGCAAACACCCAGTGGATGGATTCTCAGCTGGTTTGGTCGTTGAAGAAAACATCTTTGAATGGAGCGTCACAATTATTGGCCCACCCGATACTCTCTAGTATGTAGCCCGATTTCGTTTGTTTTTTTTTCTTTCTTTGAGACATGGCTTTCATTATAATCAAATTCCGAGCTTTGTGTTGCTGTGCATGTTTGTGTTTCTTTAACATGCTGATTTCTTTTTCATACGACTATATGGGCTTGTTTGAATTCATATGTTTAATTTTGCTCTATCATATCCGGGATTCCGGGTTCTGATTATTAACGGAGCTGGTCACAAAATTCACATATTTTACTGTGGTTCTTAGTTTTTGGGCAGACCTATAAGCCATTTTCATGCATTCTTTGAACCCAAAAAAAAGTTTTGGATATTTGGTTTATCATAATTCCTCTGCTGCAGTGAGGGTGGTTTCTTTAATGCCGTCATGAGCTTCCCTGAGGATTACCCGAACAACCCTCCTACAGTACGGTTTACCTCAGAGATGTGGCACCCCAATGGTAACTACTGTATTTTGCATATTGTTTTTTAATTGAATTTTCTATATTGCTTCTTCCCTCTAGTTGATCATGGTCATGCTTCCTGAAAGTTTCTATATATTGCAGTTTACCCTGATGGGAAGGTTTGTATTTCAATTCTTCATCCCCCTGGTGACGATCCAAATGGTTACGAGCTTGCAACTGAGCGCTGGAATCCAGTCCATACGGTATGGTCTTAAGATGCCAAGATGCATTATCTCATTCTGTCATTATTTATGTCTTCTGAGCACCATGTGGAATAAAAATCATGTTATTTTCTGGCTCTTATGGTTTCACTTGTTTCGCTGTAGTCGTAATAGTGCAGATTTAGGGTGCAGAGTTTGCTTGCAACTGTATTACGTTTGTGATTATCTGAACTGAATCAATTCTGTAGTCTATTGTGCATTGAGCTTTCCCCTTTCTGTTTAAAGTGTATAGCATTCATGTATTAGAAGGCTAAGTGTTTGGATGAGGAATCTGTCATTCGGAGTTATGAGTTGCACATTGTTTTTGGATAAAGAGTGAAAAACTTGGAGATCTACACATATGGTAACTGATTGAGTTTGTGTGTGTCGTTAATACACTGACTTGACCATCTGATGGCAGTTATAATTGGCAGTGCAGCTTGGTGGTGGCTAACTATAAGGGCTGAAAATTAGATCACTGCAGGACTGAATTGTACAATATCCCTGTGGATCTCAACCTAAGCCCATATTGAGGTGCTTGTTCCTAAACCCTAGCACAACTCTAGCTTAGACAAGATTGCTTGAGTTGGGTTCAGGCTGATTATTATGTTGTGCAGTAATTTTTTGACCTGCATGATGCATTGGAAACTAATGCATTGCTCAATTGGCGAAGCCCTAATTATTCGTTATTCTTGTATGTACTATAGCACCATGAACCTCTTGTTAGTTTGCTGCGTGTTCCTTCATCTCAAGGAGAGATTTTATGAGATAGGACAGGCTTATAGTAAGTATAGTGAAATCCATGCTTTTTGGAGGAAATTCATCTGTTCTTATTTAAGTGGTCCAGAAATGACAGATTGAATGATAGAGTCTGAACATTCTGTAGGTTTCAATGGGGAAAAGTGCTCAAATGAAGAGTGTAAGGGATAGCAAAGAGGGAATGCGGCATCTGGATCAAATATGATAGTTGAATTTTCCAATGATGTACTCAGTTCCTACATGAGGATTGAGCCTCATTATTTCAACCTGATATTTAAGCCTCAACTCTTGCCTCATTTTTGGAGGTCTGTGGCTTTTTAACATTGGACTACTTAGTGTTTTAGGTGCTTATGGCAAAGTCGGGTTGAATAGTAGGGTTTTAATTAATGGAACTGGTGGTGGGAACAACTCCAACTTTTACAAGGCAATGTAATCAGTTTTTTTGGGGATGCAAAAAGCTGAAGGATTCGAACAGCGACTTTGGAATGGTTGTAGGAAACAACCATTTCTACTGCCTCAAATATAGTAGTATATACCTGGAGATCATGGTGAACTGGTGATGCATTTGTTTATATATGACTCTGTTTAACTGAAAAGATTATTGCTATGCTTATGCTATATTATCAAATGCACAGCTCGCAATCAATTCTTTCCACATAAATTTTAGAGATGCATGACTTGATTTAACAGGTTGTAAATTGTTGATTTTTCACTTTTAACAAAGTTTGCTTTGGTTCTGGTTTACTCATACAAACCCAATGTGCCAGGCATTTTCTTATATTTTTTATGCATCCATATTGTTCTATGAATGTAGTTACTGTGGTCCTATTGTTGAGGTTCTACTGACAAATTTGCTGTTAACCTGCAGGTTGAGAGCATTGTTTTGAGTATAATATCAATGCTTTCAAGCCCTAATGATGAATCTCCTGCGAATGTTGAAGCTGCGGTAGGTGTTCTAACCCCGGCCGCCGCCCCCCCCAAATATGTTATCTTTTTTTTTTCAATGTCATGCAAGATGCTGGTAGCTTGCTAATCTGCTGGCACATGTTGTTGATTATGTGTTGCAGAAAGAATGGAGAGACAACAGGGATGAGTTCAAGAAGAAAGTAGGCCGCAATGTCAGAAAGTCACAAGAAATGTTATAAGTCATTACAGAACTAGCTAGAGATCATGCGGCCAGAAACACTTTTAAGTTTTGTTCTGTTTGAGGAACTTGCTGTTTTGCAACTAGATCATCCAATGAATACTTATGTTGCTGCACCAGTTCAGGGAAAGAGATTTGGATAATTATAAGGTTTATATATTTTGATTTTTCTTCAACTCGCGCAGGTGTTGTTGACTTTTGTGAATGCTTTATGTGGTTTTTTTTATATATTAGTGGCACTTTGCAAAGTCAAATATGAAATCAGGATTAAGTTAGTGAACTTGGAATTTTAATGTCAAATTTGGAACCCCATCATTTGATTGACATGTCTGAAACCTTTACGTGATTGTTGACTAACACTTATGTGCAACGATGATAACACTAATTTGCTATTTCTGTTTCATATAATTTTTTTTACAACGGAACAGATTATGGTCGTCTCAATTACGTTAAAAACAAAATTAAAAAAATGTGAAGTTGGTGAGCTGAAAATTGATAACACTCGACTTGAAACGACTTTGAACAGTGTCTACCTGCCAGTGCCTCCAGTTCATCATCTTTCTATCTGTCACCAATTTAATGATTGTCACGGGAAACTTCTTCAAAGGCAAAAGTGATTACATTAAATTATTAAAATCACACACATTACATATACCAGACAGTATTTGCAATGCAGATAAAAACAGAGGAAGGAAATTCTAAAAATGATGTAACAAGGGTTGGAAATTGTAATTGTATTGATTGGTTGCAGGGCAGGGAAGATTCTGTCATGGCATGGGTGGGTGCACAAGTAAAACTGAGACTTGGTGCATAAGATTATATGTCCTCTTTTCGATCTCTATAGAAGAAACCCAAAAGATGTTGTAGAGAAAAAGAAAGAGTTTTTCTATTTAAACCACACAATTTTTTTGTTCACTCCAATACTTAAATTATTAAACTCTTAAATTTTATTATTGTGTAAAAAGATAAAAAAAGTCATCCGACTTAATACTTAACCCTAGTACATCTATGCTCATGTTTAGAAGCTTTGATCTCCTTTTCTTCAGGAAGCAATATAGAAGACGGTATTTGAGGTTGCTCTTTTGATATCCCTTCATGAATTATCTAATAAGCAATGATCTCATCTTTGGAAACTACGTCAGTGCTTTGAGAATCAGCTTTGGACATTGTTTCAAAGGTTTCTTTGATTTCTTCTTCAGTTTCACCAACATTCAACTCTTCTGGAGCCAATTCAGAAACTTTGAGCTCCCTGGGCTCTTCCTTGTGCAAGATTGTCTCTTCTACTGACCTCGCAACATATAAATCTCCCCCATTTTCACTAGCTGTCATTTTTATTTTATTGGTAACAATGTTTTTATCTCTTTATTTTTTTGCTGAGTATGCATTTAGGGGTAGTTTGAGAAGGTAGTGGGGTTTTCTTAGAAATTGTGAAAATTTAAATTAGAAGTTTGAGTGAACTTAGAATATGAGTATAAAATAAACAAAGAGAGCTTTGGAGTTTAAATAGAAAAACTCAAAAGAAATACCAAAAAGAAAAGGAAAAGAAAACAGAAGAGAGAGTAAAAGCAAATCTGAAAGCCCCCCGCATTACATTACACGACCCCACACACTCTTCCTGCCTCCTCCCGCAGCGTCCCATGTCTCTGCCTTCTCCTGCTCCTCCGTCTCCCTCCTCTGTTTATTTATTCTCTCTCTCTCTCTCTCTCTCTCTCTTGCTGTCTTTCCAAAGCACACCCCTTTTTAGCTTTTCCTTGCTTTATCTCTCTCTCTCTCTCTCTCTCTCTGCGTCTTCTCTTTCTCACACTCACACTTTCCTTCTCTCTCTTTTTTGGTTGGTCTGCTGGCTTATGAGTCTTATGTCTCCATAGCCCTCTCTCTCATATCACTCATTAGGCCTTATCTCAAATTTTCAAAATTTCCCATGGAACTCTCGCCTCATCGACCCGTGACTGCTTCAACTCTCTCCCCTCCTCATCTCATCTTCTTCTCCAAAAACCCACACGTTTTTTCCCCATGATTTTGCACTCTGAACCACTCTCCTCCACCAACAACAACACAACAAGGAGACTAATTCACCAACCATGCACTCTCCTCCTCAGCAGCCTCACCGGAACGGCGAGACGACGCCGTACCCGATCCCCAACCATCCCTTCCACTCCACCGTCTCGCTACGGAAGCTCAGGCGCTTCAACTACCTCATCCTTGTCTTCCGAATCGCCTCCTTCAGCTTCTCTCTCGCTTCCTTCATCTTCATGCTCTCCACTTCTCGCGGCCCCAACTCCCCTCGCTGGTACCACTTCGACGCCTTCAGGTACTACTATTTTCAATTCATTCATAATTGAAGTTCCTTAATTTCACCATCAGTTTTCTGTCTTTTTTTCAATCTCTCACTCTGTTTGGCTGCCGAGAAATTCACTGCAATTCCGAAAGAGACAAAAAAACAAAAACAGAAAAAGGTGAATTTTTTTGAAATGAATGGCGTCGTTTAGCTCAATTTTCAAAACATGTCCTTCGAAAGTAAAGCTAATACTTCTTCGAAGAAAGATTCAATTTTTCTTAGTCAACATAATGATGAAACAGAATAGGAATTTGTTTTGGGATCGAGTTTGCTGCACTTTCTCAGTAGCCAAACAGGCAAGACATTTTACCGGAAAATTGATTGGGAAAACCTGGACAGATTGGTAGTGGGAGCGAATGCAATAGTGGCGCTCTACTCTCTCTTCGAAATGGTGGCTTCGGTTTGGGAAATCTCCAGAGGAGCCACTGTCTTCAGCGAGGTCTTACAGGTCTGGTTCGACTTCGGCCATGATCAGGTCCTTCACAGTCACTCTCTTTTAGCATTTTAATTAATTAGTGTTTAAAAGTTAATTAAAAGGAAACTTAACGGGAGGAGACGTGATCGTGTAGGTGTTCGCGTACTTGTTGCTGTCTGCGGATTCGGCGGGAACGGCGTTGGCGAGGGTTTTGAAAGGGAGGGACACGTGTACGGCCTGGAACGCGTTCTGCATACAGGCGGACGTGGCCATCGCCCTGGGCTTTATCGGGTTTCTGTTCCTGGGCTTTTCGTCTCTGCTCTCGGGTTTCCGGGTCGCCTGCTTCATTATCAAGGGCTCTCGTTTTCATCTTTAGAGAGAGAGAGTACTGCTGAGGGAATATTTGGGTGCCTCGAGGTGTTGAGTTCTTACTGTGTGGCCGTACTCTTTGATTTTGAGACGGAATGACTGATGATGTGATGTGATGCGGATGTGGTGTGTTGGCCAGTGGGTGCGGCTTTTTCAATTTTCAGTGTATTTTCGCGGGTCTGTGTGTGTATAGGAGAGTCATGTATTCTTTATGCATTTCTACTCAATTTTATGGATTTCACTTGCTATCAATATGCATGATTATCGGGAGATGGTACGGTGCGTGTCGAAGATTTCTAACCGTTGATGCATGTAAAACCTATAAAATCCACTTTCGAAGGCTGTTGACTGCCAATAGCAAATTCAATTATAAAGATGTTCTTTGCATGGAGAATTCATTTGAGTAAATAAAACATGATCACATTAGTAAATAAAAGTTATGGTAAAAAATTGGTGCCGCCGTTATCGTTGAATTGATTTCATTTCATCAAGTACTAATATTGAAGGTTTGAGTGGTAGTTAGAGGGTCTTTTTCACTGTCCAAGACAAGATAAGAATCCATTTCACATCACAAAACATATGATTACAAAAAACTATTTATGAAAAAAAAAAGGGAAGACCTCAGTCATGTCAAATAGTTTCTAGACATAATCCATGTCATAAATATAGAAACTGTTTAAGTACATTGTAACTTCATTAGTTTCTAGACATAATGGGAAGATGATGGTTGTGTTGAGAAGTAGCAAAAGTATCAGCTACACCAGACTTCCATTTCAGCCTGTTTAGGTATGCTAACAAAATTGAAAAGCTACATTGTGTCATCTACGTTGTTCCGGGAGTGCCATAAGGTCTCTTCATTAGCACAAACAATGGCAGTTTCAGTTGCCCTCATATTTTGGGTCTGCCGTCACATAATGATAAGCAATCACCAGAACAAATATGAAGATGCCAAGAAGGTTGGCAACAATCCCCAGGCCTTGATCGTCAATCATCTGTCAGGAAGACAAGCACAACCCAGTAAATTAGTATTATACTACAGAACTTCATATCATTTCTGCAGTGGACATATTTCATGCTTACAGCACAATGTATATCACACACCATACAAATAATTTATGAATATTCCATGTAAATAGTGCCTAGCAGCAATTATAACAAAAACGTTTTGTACTGCTCTCCACAATCCTGACTCAAAAGCTATAATTGAATTCGCTCAAATTTATGCAGTAGTCAATTGGAAAAGGTATAGAACTGCAAGGGGAAACCAACTTTGTCATGGAGATCAATCTTAGTGGATCGGTTACCCATACGTTGCCTGAATACAAACGCAAGGTCAGGTGTGTGTGTGTGTGTGTGTGTGTGTACGGTATACCTATGCATCTTCTAATGCCCAATTACACAAGGAATAACAGAGAAAATGAGGTCTGAGAAGGCATGCTCAGATATCAAATTTTTATTAAATAATCTCCAAACTAATTTACCCAAATTCTAAACTAACCAGATATCTACATAAATCTTGACAGTGTACAAAGGCACTTTGCTTCATAGCAAACATCAAACCATGACCAGAGGAATCTTTACTCATTGGGAATATATTCCTCTATCAGGCCTCTTTTCGAAGAATAAATTCAATCATATCATTCCTCTATTCTGCTTCCCTTTGTTGAATGTTTAATTCTATCCAGAGTGGGTTCTCTACAATCTGAATAATAATCCTCAATGTCTAGCTTAGAATGGCAAAAATAAGATCCGCTTTCAGCATCTTGTCTTGTCTTATTCACTAATTAAGATATTTTAGTATAGCATACACAACAATTCCAGGGTAGTTATTGAAAATGAGAGATGCAGTACGTAAGAAGTAAGAAAAGAACCCAGCAGTCATGTACATATTAAGTCACACCTAACACTATTTGGCTACTTTCAGCACATTGCTTGTTCATAAAACTTCACCAATGAAGATGGGAATCTTCAGTCTCCTGGTGTGAACATATCTTTATCGTATCCAGAAAAAAGACTATCTACTCCCATCCTAAGTAAATATTCTCACTCTCTTTTATCCATAGCTAGCATCAACAAAAGAGTACCCCTTTTTTCCTGGATACCTTAATGGTGTGTCATCATTGTAGATGAAGCTAAAACATATGTTCAATGTGACATAGCCATATACAGAATAACTTGGTAACCAGAATCTTCTGAACCAGACATTTATCTTCCATTTCTTTAAAGGAATGAAAGCTACTAAGACAACATGTTCTCTCCAACCCACCAAAAACAGTTATTGTCACTTACCAGTAGCAAATTAGCAGTGTCTTTTTCCATTTTTTCTACCCAGAGTAAAAACAAAACTCTAAATTGTCTTCCAGTGAGGAATACAAATTACCCACAAAACTTTCAGAGGAAAAAAAAAGGAAATGTATAAAGAGGGTAGACGATCGCAGTGGGATTCGAACCCACGACCTTTAGATCCGGAGTCTAATGCGATATCCACTCCGCTATGCGATCATCAAGTACTCGATACTCCAAAACTAATGTCTTAAACAAACTTATGAATGTGAATTGATTCAGCATTGGAAAAAAAAAAAAAAAAAAATCTGAAAAAGCACCAAATTGCTAGGGTTTTAAACTGACCAGTGACCACGACAGAGAAATCGAAATTCCAACTACATGCTATAAACTCGTAAACGATCTGAAAATGGGAGCTTCATATTAACGCTACGTATATGCATACATATGATCTGCATCAGACGGAGAGAGAAAGTACCTTCGTGAAGATAAAATGCGAAGACACCTGAAGCTGCGAACAGATCGTCAATGGCAAGACCCAACTTTGAAATGTAACCGAGATACGTAGGTGAAGCGGAAAAGAAACCGCCTTTTTATTCACCTTCTCGCTCCGACCCGAAACCCCAAAAAAAGTCAACTTATGGCCCGAATTGTTGGCCCATTTAAATACGGACTTATGCACCAACCAGAGCATGGTAGTATGGGCTTGCGGCCAAACTTTTATGCCTTGCTCCTGATAGACTACCGTGGTCCATGTGGGATGTTGAATTTCAATTTTAAATTAAAGTTTTAGGGAATTGAGTGTTGAGCATAAAGAAAAACAAATGGAATGCAAATTATAATAGGAGAATTATCCGATAAATATTTAAGTTAAGAATTGATTACATATTTTTAATTGAGAATTTATCAAAAATAGTCAAAATTTGATCCTTAATTTCAAAAATGTCAGTTTTTGTAAAAAATTTGAAATATAGCAGAAAACTCATCTAAATAGACATAAACGCCCTCAAATTTAAAACCCACGTAAACCTATAAAAAAAACCTTATTAAATAAAACTTTGGAATATTTCCTTCAAACACTTTTTCAATCACCTCTCCATTTCTTTTTCATTTCTTTTTTCTTTCATCTTTCGTTTGTCTCCAGCATCAATTCCTTCTCTTTTCCTTTTCTTTTTTTCTTTCTTCTTCTCTCCATCTCTCTTTCCCTTTTCTTCTTCTCCCGTATGCATATCTCTTTTTTTCTTCTTCTCATCTTCTTCTCTCCCATTTGTCTCCAAATGAAATGTATGTATTTGGCAACAACAAAAAAAGTATTTAGAACCAAGAATTCATAAAATGATTGAATCAGTGTACAAGTATAATTTCCTCCTCTCACTCAAAGAAAAAAAAAATTATTTCACATAACTTTAATTCTTCAAAAATTGTCACACATTTAGAGGTAGTCTGTAGAACAAAAAATTCAATAAAACGATCTACATTAAAAAAAAATACTTAAATATTCATTCATTACAATTCATAAAGTTAAAGAGAAAAATATAACACCACTATGTCTATGAGGTAGGATAAAATGCAATCGGATTCTTGGAAGTTTGTCGATAATGGCCAGTTGAACTACATCGTGAACACTTACGTGTTGATGGTTCTTCTCCTCGTGATGGGAGTCTCTTTTCCTTACGCCTGCCGTGCCTTCTTCGTGTAATTGGTGGTAGCACAATTCTATCTCGTACATCATCAGGCACCACCCAATCTGTTTGATCCCCAATTGGCCATATAGGTTCTGCATACGCAATTACCAATGAGTTTGTAGTATAATATTTTGAACACATTGGGTAGCATGAAATTTGTCGATGCCTACATGCAGCACAAGCATGTGCACATGGTAGTTGGTCAATATCAAATTCTCGACATGTGCAACACTTCTCCTCTAAATTTACAACTTCAAACACAACTTCCATCATACACATGAAATGAGTATGCCTCAATAGGAGAAACCTGTATGTTCAAGAAAAATGAAATACATTATAAATACTCCCCAACTATTTTATTGGAAATCTTTTCAACAAATTTGTTCCTTAAACAAAAGAACAAATGAATTCAATAATTTTTTTTAATTGAATGATATGCCCATTAATATTACTAACTTTTCTTTCTCATTTGGTAGCCTTGTTTGTAGCCAAGGATACCAAGGACAAGTTCCCAGTATATTTATTTCTTTAAAATTAAATACTTGCAACAACGAAAAAAAAAGAAAGATAATGAATTCAAAATACCTACAATGATAATCCTTTTTGGTTATTTTCTCGCACCAACTTGTCAGCCCATTCCGTCAAATGTGAATTCATTTTGGCTGCCTCAGTTTGACGCTTATGAAACAAATTTTGAAGTATATTCATCTATGGTGATTGAATTGAGACATTCAGCAATATTTGTTGTCATTAGGTTATACCGCTTCCCATTAAAGTACGCACGAGCCCATTTTTCAAATCCAGCTGCATGAAGATAATTACCCATATGAGGGTCAACATTAAATATTTGCACCATATGACGATCAAATTCAGAAATACGATATGCCTTGGCAGCTCTAAATAAAGCGAATGCGCTCTTTCATGCTTAAAGTGGTTCTTAAGATTTTGGCTTATATGGAATATGCATGCCCCATGATGAGCATCAGGAAATATAGTGGAGATAGCCTTCCGTATGCTTTCATGTCTATCAGAAATGAAAACTAAGTCATCAATATGCCCAATAGCTACCTGTAATTTTGTCAAAAACCAATTCCATGATGCATCATTCTTTGAATCTCCAACTTCGAATGCTAGAGGGTATATTTGATTATTCCCGTCCTTGCATGTGGCAACAAATAACGTTCCAAGATATTTACCTTTTAAAAATGTTCCATCAAGTGCTATTACTGGCCTAATAACACTGTGAAATCCTCTGATGCAAGGTCCAAGTGACATAAAAAAAATACATAAAATGATTATTATTGTCAGTTTCAATATGCGTTATCGTACCAAGATTTTTGGCTTCTAGCATATCACAATATGATGGGAGTCTCGTGTAAGATTCCTCTGCTGATCCCCTAACCAACTCCAATGCATGTTCCCTAGCTCTCCAAGCCTTCACATAACTTATACTCACACCCATGTCCTTCCGCATATCCTCCATGATGTCATGGGGTCTATGTACTCGTGATACCTCGTACTTAGACTTAATGCACTGGCCAATAAAATAACTACTTACATGTCGATGATGGTGATGAATAACATCCAATGAGCAAGTGTGTTTAATAACATATTTTCTAACCATGAAATATGAGAATTTTCGTACCTTTGATGCATGCAGTTTCCACATGCATCTGTCATCCACACAACCAACTTCAAATCTTTCTTTATTAGATCTCTTTACTTTGAACTCAAAATTTTTCTTCATAGCATCGATACCCAACTTTGTTTTTAAATCCTCCTTAGTCTCATACACCTGATCTACAATTATATCTCTACTTGAATTGCGTAGCTCTGTCATGTCTGATCCATGTAGAATGTTTTTATCCTTATTTGGAGCAATTGGATTGTTAGAGTTAGGCACATCACATTGCACGTTGATAGCTGGCACTTTGTCACATCCCATGTTTTCTTCGAAGGCAACATTATCTTGAAAAATATTATCAACCTCTACATGTGGCATATCCTCAAATTGCATGTTCTCATAATGCAACTCATCCACATGTGTTATATTATTTTCCACTTCATATTCTGAGTCCTCCAATTCTTCGGTTCCCAAGTCATCTTCTGAATCTTTATCTTCCTCATAATCTTCTAAATCACCTTGAGTACCCAAGTTGAGGTTCATTGGCATTGGTTCGAACTCAACTAGTGGAGTTTGTTGATTGCTTCCACTTCCATAAGAAAATACTTTACGTTTCACTCTAACGCACAATGGAATCTTGTAAGACCTTGAAAGGCTTTCAAAAATAAAAGCTCTTACATCATCATCATCGACTATCTCTGTGGGCCATGCACTTTTCATTGCATCATATATCACTTTCATAGTTACCTCATATTCATTTCGGTCCACATTGGCAATGTCATACACTTTATTCTGGAGTTCCTCAAATGTAATTTTGTCTGAAACAAGTAGTCCTTTGCTTTTGCAATTTTTATACATCGAGTTAGCCCACCTTCCACCATGGTTAATCAAAATTGTCAAACTAGACATTTGCCTGAAAAGGTAAGCCAAAAATATTAATTAAAAAATAACCATACAAACAAAAAATTCACAACGAAACCAAAAACATTAACTATGAAATAAAGTAAAAACAAAAATGAAATTAGAAATAGCATAGATATCAAATATCAACTATCAACTTTTATGCAATCTGCAGCATACAAAATCTAGTCTTACCAAACTCGCAATTGAATTGTTGCAAATGTTAAGATTTAACAAGAAAAAGAAAAGGCAAACACTAACGAAAGATGTTAAATCATAATTGAATTGGGAGGAAAGTTGGTTATTCCTATTATTGATACATTAATTCTGTTAACCACCCTTGCCTAACTGTTATTACTGAACAGAATGCAATGGTGCCAAAATAATTGGCTAAGCTACCTACTAGATAGTAGATATACTAGCCTCTCTTCCACTTGCATGCAGTCATTTACTCAAAGCATCCCTTTTGGCAGATTAACACAATGCTTTGAGTAAATGACTGCATGGTGTTAAAAGTTCACAAAAACTGAAAAGCAGGTGTGGCTGCTGGGATTCGAGCCCAGGTCTCTACGGCCACAACGTAGAATTCTTACCACTAAACTACAGCCACGAGGTTGTCCTCTAGTACAAAATTAATTGATTTATCCATAACTCACTTGCTGGTTGTAGTCGTCCGATGAACAAGTCAAACGCCATGCGTTGGATCTGACGTTGCGGATAATTCTCCTCCGTGGACGTTCACAGACTTCCCATGTACGTCACCTAGACCCTTGCAACAATTTCATCTCTTTCTGACATGGCAATTTACAATTTTACTGTCATTGCACTTCTTACCCATCCCACGGTCCCACCTCAAAGAGTAACTATCCCATGTTTCGCGCACCACCGACGCTAAGATAATTCCCCTGTAATAAATTAACAATTCTACTTTTAGAAAAAATTTTAAAAAAAATTGTTAGTGAAAATGGTAGCAATCAAAGTAAAAGTTTAAGAATTATATGTGAGTTAGACCAATTAGTTAGAGTGTGTGTTTCACCACCTTGTATGGGACTTAATTTTCATCAACGTACATTAGAGTAATTTTCAAAGAAAATATAAAATAACAAAATTTCAAATAGAAAGCCAACATAAATTAGAAAAACAGGCCTTTTAACAGAATAAGACAATAAAAAGTGATTTAAATATCCAGTTCACGGAAAAGGGCGAGAGCCGTAGAATTTATTTATTCTTGAAAGGCAGTTCCTCATTGGCTGCCTACCGTACATATCGTGTGGACCATCACACCGTAACTCAACAGAACGAAGTAGAGAACAACTGGAGATGAGCGGAGTCGGAAACTAGGATACGATGCATCATCCTACTAAGCGATGACGTGTCATGCAGTGATTTCTGCGAACTCCAAAAATCTTCGAAGCACCGTTAATTTCGGTTACATCTCGAACAGGGACATTATATATGTTTGCATTTTACATGTGTTCGTGTTCGTGTTCGATGTTGTCTAGGAAACCTTAGAAATTTCACACCTTTGAGCCTTCTGCAAAGCGGAGAAAGCACCACCAGTTTTGTTTATTTTCTGTAAGGTATTAATATATATCCATGTCGAGCATCATTTTTTAATTTTTTTAATTACTCAATTTGTTTTTCCTTTTTCTTCTTGTTTTGGGGTTGAAAAAATTGTTGGGTTTGTGTGAGATTTAGATTTCAGATCTGAAAATAATAGTGGTGTGGGGTTTTAGTTTCGTTGTAGAGAAGCTTCTGATGACTACCTACTTTTCGTGATTTTGAAGCATCGTACATCTCTCTCTCTCTCTCTCTCTCTCTCTCTCTCTCTCTCTCTCTCTCTCTCTCTCCTCTAGTTGGTAGTTTGGTAGTAACCTAATTTTTTTTTTCTTGGTTGTTTGATTCCGAAAGTTTATTTATTTTTTAAATTCAATTTGACCCCATTTACATTCTGTATATAAATGCTCCCTCTCATATCTCATACCACACTTGCACTCATTAACAGCTTGGGGAATTGGGGATTGCTTTCGACAGACAGGTGATCTGAACTTGATTTGCTGTTCAGTTCATAATCTGAAAAAGAAAAAAGAGCTTTGCTTTCTTCATCTGTTTTTCTGCTGAACGATGTGTTTTGAGTGTTAAGTTTTGTCTCCATATTTTCTGTCAAGTTTGATTTCATTTTGGAATCTGGGATTGTGTGTTGGTAATGGGTGTATTTGATCTAAAATGTAGAAGTTTTGATTGTCTGGGGTGCAGAAGTTTAACAAATGGCTACAAATGGAGATCAACAAGCCACCCCAAAACCACCTCCAAACCCCTCTCCTTTAAGAAATGCCAAGTTCTTTCAGGTAACATCTCTGGCCAAGTAGCATTATTTTTATTTTCAACTTTTTAAACCAGTTTGGTCAGTTGCTGATCTACCGCGTTAGTGTGCTGTTTTGCACCATATTTTTGTGGCAATTTATGTATATTCAAATGTTTATTCATCTGATGGCAGGCCAATATGAGAATTTTGGTTACTGGAGGAGCTGGATTCATTGGCTCTCACCTAGTGGATAAATTGATGGAAAATGAAAAGAATGAGGTAGAATTTTATTAATAATAAAAAGAATTAGAATTGACATGTCCAAGTGTTTATGCTTTACTAACATATTTGTATTTCCTGGTGTTGGTTTTCTTTTCTTCAGGTTATTGTTGCGGATAATTACTTCACGGGCTCAAAGGACAACCTGAAGAAATGGATTGGTCATCCAAGATTTGAACTTATTCGTCATGGTATGTCTTTTTAATAGGTCATGTTGGGTTGACCCTTTATTAGAGAATACCTTTTACTTTAAAGATGCTTCTGTGTATTCAGTACAAAGAAGAAGAAAAAATGAAGATTCTTGTGTGCGTGTGGAGATTGTATATGTAGTTTTATATCCCCATTATCTTCTTAAATAATATCCTATTGCAGATGTTTAAGCAAATTTTCAAGTGGTAAATATCTTTACTTAGTTTGGTAATATTATTTTTCCTTCATGCAGATGTCACAGAGCCTCTGCTAATTGAGGTTGACCAAATATACCATCTTGCCTGCCCTGCTTCTCCAATCTTCTACAAGTACAATCCTGTAAAGGTGCGTCTATTAATATTTCATGTTTATTTGAGAACAGTGAAGAGTTGAATATAGTGTTAAGCTGTTTTCTCACAAGCATCCAGCAACCGTGTGTACAAATATTCTTGGAGGTGGAATAATTGTCTTATGTGAACATTTCTTGTGTAACAGACAATAAAGACAAATGTCATTGGTACATTGAACATGCTGGGACTTGCCAAGCGAGTTGGAGCAAGGTTTGATAATCTCGTTCCGTCTTATTTGATATAGCCATCTGTGGATATCTTGTTCATTTCTCATGGTCTGAAATTCATTCAGGATTTTGCTTACATCTACTTCGGAGGTGTATGGGGATCCTCTGATTCACCCCCAGACTGAGAGCTATTGGGGAAATGTGAATCCAATTGGTATGCTTTTCATCCTAGCTACTGACAACAAATACATTTGCATTACCTTTGATCTCTGGGGTAGAGTATATTTTGTCTTTCTAAGGCAAAGAAAAATATGCTCTATTATCTCTTAAAACCTTTCTTTCATTGTATTCCAATTTATACCGTGCCATAATGTGATCTATGGTTTCTCATTTTCATCTGTACAAATTTAGAACAACTTTCATAGTGAAAACATGTCAATTGCACCAACTCGTGGCACGTATTAATTGGTTTTGTGTTTGAAAACGTAAAACAGGAGTTAGGAGTTGCTATGATGAGGGAAAGCGAGTTGCTGAAACATTGATGTTTGATTATCACAGGCAGCATGGGATAGGTACCTCTCCTTTCCTTTCTTCTTCTTTCAATGCTCATCACAGGCACATATTAATTGTTTTTGTATTCCTTCAAATTGCTGTTCTTTGTTTTCTCTTGCTAAATAACGGTCCTTCACAGAGATAAGGATTGCCAGGATTTTCAACACTTATGGACCTCGCATGAATATTGATGATGGTCGTGTTGTCAGTAATTTCATAGCCCAAGCTATCCGGTAAGTTCTACTAAGCCTTAGTTTGGTTCTGTACACCTATTAGAGGCGTACAACCAGTGCAGTTTTCACTTTGCTTGCCCCGCCCATGTAATGCTAAAATCTTTGTTGCCCATTTCTGTAGTGATGATCCCTTGACTGTTCAAGCTCCTGGGACACAAACGCGGAGTTTCTGTTATGTGTCTGACATGGTAAGCACGATTTTATTATTTTGACTCATGTTCTCGTGGAAAAATAAAAGGTCTTCATCAGGTGTTTATACAAATTAATCATACATTTTAATGCTCAAGGTTGATGGCCTTATTCGACTTATGGAAGGAGACAACACTGGACCGATCAACATTGGGAATCCAGGTTATCATACGAAGCCTAAGTGGTTAACAAGTAATCAATTTAGCTTTGTAGTATTATTTCATGGACAATATTAACACACTTCTATTTTCAGGTGAATTTACAATGATCGAGCTTGCCGAGAATGTGAAGGAGGTAGGTTTTTGTATTTACTCTCGTTTTCTTTGATTTTTTTCAGCAGGGCATGCCGATTAACTGCAATTCTTCTCACCACCTCAACATCACCATGAAGTGTAAAAGGGTAACTGATTTCTTGATCATGTGACTTGCAGCTCATCAATCCTAAGGTAGAGATTATAATGGTTGAAAACACACCGGATGATCCTCGCCAGAGGAAGCCTGACATCACAAAAGCAAAGGAGCTGCTGGGATGGGAACCAAAGGTTAAGTTGCGCGATGGTCTTCCCCTCATGGAGGATGATGTCCGCACAAGACTTGGTGTCCCCAAAAACAAGTGAGCGGTGTAGCATAGAATGCGAAGAATAAGTGGTGTTTACTATTTTTGTTTTATGATGGTTTTACTTGAAACGATTTGAATGGTATTTGAATTTATATCAACAAGCTTCCTTCTTTTATAACATTTAGATTCCTTCCTCTATTGAGATTGGTTCCTGTCTTGTTATGAAGAGTTGATACACACACACACACACACACACACAAACAAACGCCAATGAGTAAAACTTCACTTCGTTTCTGTCGGATACCCGTTTCTGAGCAGGCACAGTTAATACCCATTTACGTAATACCCAATAGGTATGCGGGTGCCTGCCTCATCCCATACAAAAGTTTCAGGGAAAAGACCTAAAGGTGATCACAAGATGATTTATTAGAAAAAAAATGATCTGGTCATTACCATTACACAAAAGAAGTTGCAAAGAAATCTATGAACCTATACGATTTCGAAGAGAAAATGGAAAATGGAAAATGGCAGGAGGGGTAGAGAAGACATTTCAAGTATTGAATCTTTAAGCTTCCACCACCCGTTTGGCTTGAGGTAGCTTGTCCTTCTTGACTTCCTTTTTAGGTTTTTCAACCGCATTTTGCCCTTCTGTTGGGTTTTCAATCCTTGCAAAGATTGGTTTAGGCTGCGCCATGACCTGACCACTCTTTAGCCCACCCCACTTGGTGTCGCTCTACAGTGCAAAAGTACATGTTAGTTCATAAAAAAAAGTGTTTGGAAACCAGACATAAATACATTTATAAAAGTGTCAGAGAGATACCCAGGTAGCAGCATCAAACTGTTCCTTTGAGTAGCCAAGCTGTCCGTATATTCTCCAAGATAAGCTCGGCGTGACGGGTGATAATGCAACTGCTATAATCCTCATTGCTTCTAATATTATCACAAGGTCCTGCTCCAAAAAAACAAGATTTTCATCAAACTGCATTATACATTGGACATCAATTACAATGTTAAACCTTGAATTGACACACAGATTGAGTTACTCAAGTCCAATCTATATATGTGTTCATTATTTGACCAACATTTTGGGTCCAGACTTGACCTCCTTTAACGGTCGGTGAAATGAGTGTTGAAACAAAACAGGCTAATGACCTTATTGAAGGAAATAAGCAAATACAAAACCACACGAACAGACAACCCGACATATACTTATCTATGTAATGCTAACCTTTGCAGCAGCTTCAGAAGCAGCACCCCCTTGCTTAAAGAGAGACCATGGTGCGCGCTCATCCATGTATAAATTTCCAGCATTGCTGATCTCTAGCACAGCCTCACAAGCTGATGATAGCGAGAGGTTTCCATACTGAACCCGAGCTTTTTCCACCTATAAAAGTATGGAAAGTGTTGGGACAACTAGGGTCAAAGGTTGCAACAGTTGCATTCAGGATTTTAATGTCCCAAGAACCAAAAAATGAATCACAATTGCAAAAGGGTCTCCATGGCTTGCAAAGCTAAGCCACCTCAAACATCAAGCGATTCCACTAATTTGACAAGCTATTTTTTTTTTTTTTTGTCGAAACTAATTTAACATGCTTGTGAAACCTGATAATGTTCGAAATATAATGAAAACTTTACCAACTTCTCCACAGTGTCCTTAAATGTAATTCCTTCAGCTGCAATACTTGAATCAACCACCAAAGTTGATTGGCAGTTCTTCTTAAGAAGTCCCAGAGTACGGTTAAGGAGATTTCCTGCAAAGCAGAGACAACTTCAGTGCTCCAAAGAGAATAAAATAGGAAAGAAACTATCATTCATTAACCAACAAAGAATACTAATGAGGCGCAGAGTAGAGATACCAATTGAATTGGCAAGATGAGCATTGACAATATTGATGAAACGATCTTCCGAATAGTCCCCGTCATTTCCAAATTCCACCTCCCTGAGGAAGAAGTACCTGACCGCATCTGACCCGAATTTATGAACCAAATCATTTGGTTCAATTGTATTGCCTAGCGACTTCCCCATCTTCATGCCATCCTATAATTTTAAAAATAAAAAAGCATTGCTGCATGAAATAAAATTACATACATGAGATGAAAACTCAAAATGCCTACTGCTCACAGTACTGTTTTCATTTTAAGTTGTATGAGCATCAATGATCTCTCTTTGCAGAGAGAGTTGAGCTAAGGCTATAAATATATAATCAATAGGACTGAACAAAATCTATGAACAACAGTTTGGATTACCATGAGTTTTGTCATTTTAACATACACATGACATCCATATCACAATGTGTCAACTTACCCCTATTTAGTAACATCAACTTTCTATCTACAATTAATTTCAAAAGAGACCATTATAATTTCATGTGGCATCTCTCATATTGGACACAAAAGACAATGTTACACATAGCTAAATGAACACCTGCTGCAATGCCTAACAATGGATCAGAAACTCTAGCATGCCCTAGGCTTTAAATCTCCACGACATGATCATTACTCAATGTTTACAGGACTGAGAATTCATCTAGGATTCCAATACCACTAGCTCTATCTATGAGGAATTCAATCACATGAGGGAGTTACAGGTACATCTATTCTCAGAAGAAACAATCATATATACTACGCTCAAATACCTTTGTCAAGAATCCATGGCCAAACACCATCTTAGGAAGGCCTAGTCCAGCAGACATCAGCATAGCTGGCCAGTAGACTGCATGGAAACGTAAAATATCCTACAGAAGAATAAGGAAATATCAACTATCATACAGAATTCTATTATATATCCCCAGTTATATCCTCCTCCTCTGTCATGCTTTGACATTGGAAGTTTGATTTAATATAACTTAATAGGATAGCTTATTTAAAGGTATATACTTGTGAACTGAAAAAAGTAAATCTACAATGTATGGAAATCACCATACCTTGCCAATCAAGTGTAGCGAGGCAGGCCACCCTGATGAAACGGCTCTTTCCAAATCAGGTTGCTCCGTATCTTCAGATAGTGCTGATATATAACTGTTAACAATATTTTGGAACGTATACATCAAATAAAAATAATCTCCAGTAAGCATCTACCAAAAGAAATAGAGAAACCAGAAGTAAAGAAACATCTAGTGATAAAAGAAAACAGATTCGCAATTAATCTTCTATCTACT
Source organism: Prunus dulcis (assembly GCF_902201215.1). Taxonomy (NCBI): domain Eukaryota; kingdom Viridiplantae; phylum Streptophyta; class Magnoliopsida; order Rosales; family Rosaceae; genus Prunus; species Prunus dulcis. The sequence goes on along the minus strand of NC_047651.1, from coordinate 21,417,666 downwards.
TTTTATAACAGTTGTCTGAAAACTTATTTATTAGTCTATGTCAGCCATATGTTTGGACTTATATATGACATAATGAAACCACACTATATTGAGTAGGTACTCACAGCTTCAGAAACAACATGACTATGAGTTACATAGGGGAAGAGGAATGGGAGGGAGAAAGAACTTTACCCCAGTAAAGCATCAAACCAAACATATATTGTTTGCTTGCTATCATTAGGAACAGGGATGCCCCAATCCACTAATGCTCGAGAAATGGAAAAGTCTCTTAGGCCACCTCTAATCCAACTTTGAACCTTGAGGAAAAGGAAAAACCTGTTTTAGTTACTTATAAAATTATTCACACTCCCCAGTTAATCAAATATAACTATATATGCACTAACAAGATGAAGTGTGAGAACACATCAAGAAACGATCATAATTGGCTTGTAGGGTAAGTACTTCACATTACATTTGCAATTTCATATAGAAAGAAACAATTTCAAGTTAAGTAAACCAATGTACTTTATATCTAACCTCATTAAGACGGAATGAAGGCTGTACAAAATTTGGATTTTTTGCCAAAGTTTCTTCCAACGACTTTTGATACTTGGACAATGCAAAGAAGTAATTATCCTCTTTCCGTGCAACACATGGCTTTAGGTGCGTAGAGCAACAGTTGTTATCAAGCAGTTCTTTCTCATCCTGTGCAATATTTAGAATTAATGATATGAGACCAATTATTAAGTATACAACACAAACTACTCCTGAAAAATAGCTCAGTAGATATGTAGACGTTGTATTCAAACAACATATATTAAACGGAAAGGAGCCGCAACATAATCCCCACTAAACAAGCAATCAAGTCAACCTCGTTAAATTACCCAGAGAAATGTTCCAGAATCAAAACTAACACAAGGATATATTATGTCATCAATACAAGTAATATAATAAATCCATCTAAAAAGAAAGTTTCATAAGGAATAAGCTTAAGTTATTCAAATAGAGTTGAGAGGGTTATCCAAAAGTAAAAAGCATACACCCAGAAATACAAGTTTGAATGGCATAAGAGGGCACCTTATACTCCTCACAATTGATACAATAAAGTCCCTCATAGTCAGCCCTGTAAATGTCTCCATTGGAAAGAACCCTTGAGTAAAACTCCTTCACAATTGCTTCATGCTTGGGATCAGTTGTTCGAATGAATTTGTCATAAGCTATATCTAACTGCAATCATCAAATAACCCAAAATTTTTAAATTAATAAAAGTGAAAATAAGAGCAATTTGAACAATCAATTGAACAAAATAGTAAATTTCGAATGGCGGGTAAAAGAAAATACGTTTTTCCAGAGTGATATGTAAGACTGTGAAATGATGTCACAGTGTTGAGCTGGTGTGGAGGCACTAGCAGCAGCTGCAGTGGCAATCTTTTCACCATGCTCATCGGTGCCAGTGATGAAGATGACCTTCTTACCCAACAGCCTATGAAAGCGAGCAATGGCATCGGCAGCGATGGTAGTGTAAGCGCTGCCCAAATGAGGAGGGGCATTCACGTAATAAAGCGGAGTGGTGAGGACAAAAGGGTCACTGGCGGCGGCTTCGTCGTGGAGAGGAGTAGCGGAGGCACGCGTGCAAAACGACGTAGCTCTGGGTCTTCTTCTTGATGGCTGAAAGTGGAGGCGGGTCCTGAGATGGGTGGTGGCTTTGGAGTTGAGGGGATTTATGGGGTTTAAGAAGAAGTTTATTCTCGCTGCGGCTGCCGCCATTTTTGAGCGAAAAGCTTCAAAGGGTTGGTTTGTTGGGTTGAGGTGGGCTTAGTTCATGGCCAAAGCTTGGGTTTTGGAGTTGCAGGTGGATAAGATTAAAGAGGGGAAGTCAAATGATAAGCAAACCACAACGATAATCAGAGACCATCATCAGCCTTGGCTCATCTTGATTTTTATAAATAAAATTAAAATTGATTTATTGATTAATATTAAAATTAAAATTAAGATAAAAGAAATTGAAAAGGACGCCGTCTGTGGGAATCGAACCCACGACCACATGGTTAAAAGCCATGCGCTCTACCAGCTGAGCTAAGACGGCTGTTGTGCTTAATTGCAGTTTCTACAGTAATTGGATCGCTTAAGCATTTTGACCTTTAGCAGTTAAACATTTTTTTGTGTACAAGCGATAGTCTAAATTACAGGGGAGGAAGATTTCTCACATACACACACAACTTTGATGTCATGGGAGTTCGAACCTAAGAACTCTAGTATGCAAGTCAAGACCTTTTCCACTGGATTAGACCCCATTGGCTTAGCAGTTAAACATTATTTATGAATTTTGGGTCATTTCAATCCCGTTTTAGGTTCCCACCAATTGAAATTGTTGGTTTAATAACATCCAAAAACCTTATTCTTTTTTTAATTCTTTTTTTAATGTTTTTTTTTTTTTCATTTTCTCGTCTTGTCCAAAGGTATTCCTCTGGGTTATTCCTCTGGGAAATCAAACCAACTTGAATAAGTGAAAGCAATCGGTCTAACAAAAAATAATAAGATTACTGATGTAGCAACTTCTTATTTGTTGTGAATAAATAGTATCCAAAAGGGCTCATAATGAAAACAAATGAACCACCATCGCATCAATTGATATTCAAAAATTTGTGTAATAAGTTATCTCTAACACTACTCAAATGAAAATTGTGAAGATTTGACTATCTAAGCTAAAAGTTGAGAATGAGAATTCATCAACATCCATTCTAAGGTCGTGCTTATAATCCAAGTGTGATTTTCTAAACCGTACTTCTTAACCAAAATCGAGCAAATCCAGTGAAATAAAATCATCATCATTGTAGTAAAGCAAACTTATTATCAAACATATCTGACATTTGGCGACATTCGTGAATCGTGGTCACATGATATAGGTTTTTAAGTCAGCCCTAAAGACTGCATTTCAATCTGTCAAAAGCAGCAGCATACATTGAACAAATTGAAAGTTCTCATTTAGAACAAATGTATCATAGTCTTCTACCAATAACCATACGTCTACATCATCTTGAACCACAAGGTTGAAAAGAACCAAGATAAAAACATTTATTAAAAGCCCTTCCACTTCTAGCCGACTGAAGCTGATCTAGATTGGGTGCAAAACATTTGCTCCTTCACCTAAAACCACAACAAATATCGACTATCAATAAATTGTACACCTTGGGTAAGCACATATAGAAAAACAGCACTCTGCCCATCATTATTGGTGGAATACAAAAACTATAGCATATATGCAAGCTTTACTTCACTATAGTCAGCTGGTATGAAATAATTATGATAAGAAAAATCTCAACTCAGATTCCTACGAAGGCATCTCACTTGCACATGTAGGTTTCTTACCCATATGGATTTTCAAAACTAGAATTAATTGGTAATGTATCGTGATCGGCAGTGAATCGTGTAAGCAGCTTAGCCAATTTGTTCATTTGTTTCAAGTTTTTATTAATAGGTTAATCAGCAGATGGTGTCAATACATGTTATTGAGTACCGAACCATATATAGCACCGTACTCATTAACTCTCACTTCACTGCAGTGGACTGAACAAAAATATACTGTTTGAAGGCCGTGTGGAGATAGTAATTTTCTAACATAACAACCATTTGTGAATTTTCACTTGCAAGGCATCAGAGATCACTGTGAGTCATAGATAAGTGACACGATGAACAATGATGACGGGCCTCAGACATTGTCGACTCGCAACACACTTAACATCTATAGTTCAAAAGTAAACGAGACCAAAACTTGTTTACCAATATGTTAGGCCTTCATGGGAACTATCCTAGTACAATTCAATTGTTTCAACACTCTATGAAACACACGGGAAAGATGAGAGAGTGTGGGATAAGAGGGGGTAGGTAACTATTTCAAACACGAGCTCAAATAAAACTTGATTTCATGCTTTTGTTATGATGGAAACCATAAAAACTTTTTCAAAACTCAGCCAGACATTAACAACTACGAACAGATTAATCAACTAAACGGAAATGCGAATAATTCATAGAAATCATCAGTGACTTTTGACTATGTAACTCGACCAAATGTAAGCCTGAATTCATTTAAAAGACTTTGAAACAAATTTGAGGCAAAGAAAACTATGTCTCTTCATCATGGATGGCTCACTGAAACACCTTAGAACTGGATGTAAGATACGAAGTAACAAGTACCTAGATCCAATTTCCATATATGGCCCAAGACAAGAGCACCAAATATCAACACTGACCAAAAACGATGTCGTTTCTGCAACTCAAACCCTATCACTAAATAATCACATTTCTTCTTTGTTAAAGAAGGGACTCACATCAAAAATGCATATTTAGAAGCAATTAAGAAAATGGGTACCAAAATTAACTAGCAGTGAGCATCGGATTTTGGATCCATTACTGGTTGAGAAATTAAGAATAATAAATCAAAATAGGGTTGAAATTTAATTTATTAAGAGATTGGGGTTTGAGAGGCGTACTTCTTATGCCTCTGCACGAACTGAGAATTCTTGGCGTCCTCCTCTGCAAAATTTATGGCATCCCCGAAACAATCAAAACAAAACACAGCTTACTGATATCTTGTGTGCGTATGTAAATATGTGTACATAATCAGAGAGAGATAGAGAAAGGAAGGGAGAGGGCTAGAGTACCAGTGAGACCGAGAGAAAACTTGGTGATGAGAGTACCGGTGATGGCGAAACCGACCAGGAAAGGCCAATTTCGGTTCCACTCACGCTTGAAGAAGACGGGCCACGGATCGAACTTTCGCATCTTTGATTTTCTCTTCTTTTCTCTCTAACCAAACGGACGGGAAGTGGTGAAACGCTACCTTGGCTTGCGAGCGTTTGTTTTGGTGCGAACTTGCGAAGCGAAGCGAGAGTCGCGGGAGAGGGCCGAAATGACTCTAATATCCTCATAGCTGGCAGCTGGGTATAGCCGAGGTATTGCCACCATTAATACAATCCTCTTGGCTGCTTGTTTCCTTAAATTCAGTTCAGGCAGATAATTTTTTTTGCTATTTCAAGTTAGTTTATGTGTGTGTGCGAGTGTGTACCTTACAAGAAATTATGGTATTTAGAATTTACCAGTGATATTTTCCCTGAAATTCTGCCTCTTTTCTATGGCCAGGAAGAGGTCAAGAAGATATGCAGTTGGCAGTACACTAGTTGCATTGACCTATGGGTTATGTTTATATCAGCCAAAATACATGATTATGATCTTCATCCATTGCTCTTTACGATCATTCAGATTATAAATGGAGTGGCCGTCTTAATTTCTGTACCCAGATGTTTGCCTTTAAGAATCAAATGCATTCAATGGCTGAATCATCTCTCCTCTTTCACTGGCATTTTCATTCCTGTTGCCTCCATGGTGTTGGATATTCTGGAATATAAAATTGGCAAGGATGTCGGGAAACCTGGAAAAGACACCAATATTTTATATTCTGTAAAGGTTACGGATTAGTAACCGGGAATGTAAAGATTAGGAGCGTAATAGTATGTAAAGAGTATACCCACACGGCTCTACTATTTATGGTTATACTACAGTCGCGCGGCTGTGCTATTTATAAATAAAAAAGAGGACCCGCAATGCGCCGGGCTTGCCACGTGTCAAAAAAGGCCCAGCCGCCCGGCGATTACTATTTTATAATAAAAACCGTAGTATAATCAGGCGGTTATACTATTTTTATTATTAAAAAAATATGAGATATTCGAATATATTTTAACAGTATAGCCGCCCGGCTATACTCTTTAAATATTTTCGGAGTATACAAAACAAAAACACCAACAAAAAAAAAAACCCAGCTATGACGGTACAATAGTCATTTGGGCCCCCTCCCGCGAATCTCGCTTCGCTTCTCACCAAAACAAACGCTCGCAAGCCAAGGTAGCGTTTCACCACTTCACGTCCGTTTGGTTAGAGAGAGAAGAAGAGAAAATCAAAGGTGCGAAAGTTCGATCCATGGCCCGTCTTCTTCAAGCGTGAGTGGAACCGAAATTGGCCTTTCCTGGTCGGTTTCACCATCACCGGCACTCTCATCACCCAGTTTTCTCTCGGTCTCACTGGTACTCCTCTCCCTCTCTCTCTCTCTCTCTGATTGTGTACACATATTTACATACGCACACAAGATATCAGTAAGCTGTGTTTTGTTTTGATTGTATCGGGGATGCCATAAATTTTGCAGAGGACGCTAAGAATTCTTCGTTCGTGCAGAGGCATATGACTGCGAATTTGTATGGAGGAAGAATGATTCCATATGACTGGGATATATATAATATAATATGAACATTATATATTGTATGTTTTATATGCCCCTTCTTAATCACAAGCTAGTTGTTATAGGTTAAGTGTTAATTGTCTCCATTTTCAGAATCCACGGTTAATAGATCTGTCATAAAAAGATATGCAAGACGACCTATATAGTACAGAACCTTCTTAAGCGTAATGTCATAAAAAGTAAAGGCTTTTAACTTGTGTCTTCACCATATTTAAGTACAAGAGGATCATGGGATTCTCTTACAGAAACGTTCAACAACAAAGACACTTTGAAAGACTTTCAAACCCTATCTACTTTCCCTAAAACTTAGGGTTATCTGACAAGATTTTGAGTGACGAATTTTTTTTCGTCGCGCAAGGGTTGTTTATTTTTTTTTTTTACTAGTGTCAAATACTGCGAATGGAAAATTTTTCAAAAAAGTGGATGGAAGGGGGGACTAGAGTTTATTGAGTCCCTTTTAATTACTGTGATCTAGTCCCTTTTATATAGGTCACATGGGTTAAAGGTTCCGACGCGTAAGATTAATGTTGATTCCATGCAGTGTAGGTGTAAATCATCCTAAATTTGAATTATATTTTTTAATTAGTTCATATTTATTGTTTAGGTTATTATTACCTTGTAGATGCTGGTTACACAAATTGTGAGGGATTTCTTGCACCCTACAGAGGAACGAGATATCACTTATCAGAATAGAGAGAAGGATGTGCACCTTGAACCATCGAGAATACTTTAAAATGAAACATGCATCAGCAAGAAACGTGGTGGAACGTTGTTTTGGACTTCTTAAGATGCGTTGGGCAATCTTAAGGAGTCCATCCTTCTATCCAGTACAAACACAATGCCGAATAATAACTGGTTGTTGTCTTTTACACAACTTAATTAGGAGAGAGATGTCTATAAATCCAATGGAGCAAGAAATTTATTATGATCCCCTCATTGAGAACAATGTAGATCATGGCATTATTGATACCATTGCCACACTCGACCAATGGTCTGCATGGAGGGATAATTTGGCTACTGAAATGTTTAATGAGTGGATGGCAAATAGAGCAATAGAACATAAGTATTTGTTGATCATTTGAGTGTACTTAAAAGAATTTTCGTGTTATTATTAAGAATTTTCGTGTTATTATTAATTTTGTGAAGTTTAGGACTATTTTTATGATATCTTCATGTGATTTTTTATTCTTATTTTTGTGTGCATTTTTTAATTAAATTTAATTATTTCTGATATTAAATCATTTTAATAAGCATTAAAATAAATTTTGTTTGAAGTCCAATGCCCATCCAGTCCATACTTGTACCAAATAACGGACTGGACTTTAGTCCAGTGCAGTCTAACCCAACTTAATGTACCAAACAAGTTATTAAAGTCCAACCTATAATCTAATCCAAACCAGTCCAATACTTCAAGACCAATCATAACCAGTCCAGTCTAACCCACTAAACAGGGCCTTTAATTACTGTGATCTAGGCCATTATTGGCTGTTATCTACTGAACTTTGGGGAATGTTGGATTTGCTGCCCACTAGTTATTTGTTTCGGCCGATCCTGAATATACTCGGACAAAGTTTATATGGTATCAATGTGAAGGAAAGAGTACCTATGATTCATAGACTTGCATTATCAAGGTTAACAGGTAGCCCTTCTACCTGTCAACACTACTGTTAGCCTTTCTAACCCCTTATTTGCACCCAAAGTCAAATAATAAAATTGCACACAAATTTTTCGATCTAAGATTGAAGCCACTGTCGGATGACTTCAAGCTTTTGGCAAGGGATCCCAGTCTTAATGTTGGTAATTAATCTCTGTGGTTTGTTTTTTTCCGGTCAGATAACCTCTCCTTACGGTTAACATTGATGCTACCGGCCGTTTTGTTGATGTGTATAAGTTGTACACATGTCCGAATATTATTGGCTCGTAGTACCAATTAGCAATGCTAGCTGGTTCTATAGTAGTATTGTATAATTTCTCCTCCCAATATCTTGTATTGAAAAAAATTAAAAATAAAATAAAACATTGCAGTTTCAAAACAATTTCATAAACTCTCGTTCCAATTCTATCTACTGATGCCATGAAATCTTTGATGTACCAAAATGTTACAACACAAAAAATAAAATAACACCATGAACCACAGTGCCACACACACCGCCGCTCCTACTATACTTCTATATTCTTGTAAAGCAACTCCAAAAACCCACCAAAATGTTTGCTAACACCACGATCTACATCTACCATAGAACCTGCAGCCAAACCATGTTGATGATAATGATGCTTCAGATTCCTAAGGTACCTAAGAAGATCCTCCACATCGCCAGAGTATTTTCCATAGTTATAAACACCCGACATAAAGTTGTCCACATTAGTACTAGTACCAGTTGAAGCAAGGAAAGCATTGTTCCAGGATTTGAACGTATCAAATTCAGATGATGCCAAAACTAAATTGACATGTTGGTTAATAGTTTCATCCGTTCTTTTACACTCATAATCGTCAAAGAGATTCATCCTTTTATCAGCGCTTAACAAAAAAGGATGACCCACCACTTTTTTGACAAAATCATCATAGCTGAAAATACCAACCAATATATATATATATATAAGAAAGAAATGAAGTAAAAAAGAAAAAAGATCGATAAAATAAAATAAAATATAAGAGATAGAGAACGTACCACAATTTCAAAGTCTTAGAATCTTTGACAAACTCAAAGAAGTGGTGACATTCCAACCAACTATTTTTGTTCTCCCCTAGAGATTGAAACACTTGGTCCAACGTCCATAAAATGTCCGAAATATCTTTTTTCTTCTCCATACATCGTTCATCATCACTTTTTAACTTATCCAAAGATCCCTCAACGTTGATTATCTTCAGACATTCTCTTATAAATACATAATTACTCCGCAAACGCAACTTACCATGATATAACCCATTGGAATGGATGCGACATACACCAGAAATCAACTTACTACAAATAGTACAAAAAATTTATGTCAAATACAATTAAAACTAAACAAAACTACTACGACCAATTTTAACAAAATATAACCACCTACCTTATAGCATTACGCCAAAAGTCGTTAAGACGACCATCGCCAGTCTTGATAGGTAGTTTAAGTTTATCATTATAAGCAATTCCCTTAGGCTTTCGCTTCGCCAGCTTCGTCCAATCTTTAAGATTGTGTTCGAAGCGATCATAACATAGACTCCATATTCCCTTCCTCAACTCTGTATCAGGAGGCAATTCGGAAAAGTCCTTTTGTTGGGAGAACAAATACGTCCACGGCTGTAAAACAACATCGTCAATAGTTGTACGAGTCCGATGAAATACTTCTTTTGCCTTCACATCAACATGTTCTCCAACAACTTTTACAAACGCCACATTCTGGACTTCTTTGCCGTCACGTTCAAAATATAAATACCCCTCATAAAATTCTTGAGAAATATTAGGATTAAACTTGAAACAGTACAAATAAACCCCAGAACAATGAAGCAAAAACGATGGAGTCAAAGAGAGATCCAGTCCACCAGCAGCTTTGATTAACGAGAGTGAAGCAATAAAATCAAAGAAGGTAAATTACATAGGGCTTTGAACTAAACCACTTCCTCAATTGGCTCTAAAACCCAATCTCACCAGAAAAAAAAAAAATCATAAAAAGGGTAACAAAAGAAACAACCAGGTAACACTAGGAATTTTTAAACGGGAAACTAAATAGAATACTAAATTAGAAAAGTAAGTGGTACATATATATACCATATGTACGCATATTCAAAAACAGCTAAGTTTTCATCATGTTTCCCTTAAAAATTAAAAACAATTATAAGTTTCCTGTTTTCTCTCAACAAAATAAAAAACAAGACAATTATAAGTTTCCTGTTCCTATCAAGATTGAGTAGGACATTATATAAATACATCACTTCACGGATGAAAGAAAAGCAAATTTACATCTTGAATAAATTCCAACCTTCAGCATATATTTATACCCACAACCAGCCATAATGAAACTCCCTTCTGCCGCTGCATCCCTAAACCCTAAATTCCCTTTTGCCTCAATTTAGCATTCAAATACCATGGCTGCCGCCGTTGATTCCACCTCGGGTCAAGACCATGCATTGACGTTGGCTTCACGCCAGGATGAGCTCATGCGCAAGACATCGAAGATCAAGAAATCTCTGCACAAGATATGGGAGATGGAGAAGTCACTGGGCGAACTGGCCCGGATATGGGAGATGGAGAATTCTCAGGGCGAACTGGGGGAGAAAGAGAAATATCAACCCACGCTTTTGGCCCTGCTCGATTTGAAGAAATTGATATCGAAAGAGCTTTGCCTACTACGCCCCAATAGGGCCGGCAGTTGCAAACATGGAGCCATTCATCCTTACCCAAGGTCAGTGCATGGCATACTAGTGGATTATCTTCTTAATTTTTGTTTCTCTGTAAAATGTTTGATGTTCTTGATTCGCATTGCAGTTTTTAAAAAATAAAAATAAAAAATATATAAAATTTTGACCTACCTTCATTTATTAATCTCTCTCTTCTCTATCCAGCTTGCCCATGGAGGGGATGACAGTGAATCAAAGGAAAGATAAATCTGTGTTTTTAATGGTAAGTTTCGTTCGGGGCAAATACACTGATGCAATATATGAAATTAAGTTCAAATTCGGAGGAGAACTTAAGGATATGGGAGCACCTGAACCTGTAGCCAAGTTCAGTAGTTTTAACGTTCGGGCTGCAAGGATTTTCGAACGCTCCCAACTATATGTATTTACAGAGGAGGGTTCGGATAAACTTCGCCTTAGGTCATTTGGAGGGTTTATCCTTAATACGAAAACTGGGAATTTAGATCCTTTGACAGAGTCTGCAGTAAAATTTAGGCCGCGTGGAACTTTTGTTTCGGCATATGGCACAGTTTATTTTCTTGAAGAGAGATGGCCCTGGATACGAAGTCAGAGTCTAGGTTTTGGGAAATACAATCCTGATAAGAAGGATTGGGTGCGAATGCCTTTGTTTCCATTTTCCTATAGATTTATCATGATGGTAACTGGTTATGCCGTTTGTTATAGCCTTATTTTGTATCAATTGTCTGACATGCATCGAAACTTGGATGTCGTTGCTTTTCACGTGGCTAGAAAGGATTGGATACGAGTGGAAGTTGACACTTCTACTCCTTTCCGAGGGAGGGCCGTGGTTGTAGGCCAGACTATCTATGCCATAAATTTGTATAATGCGGAGGAGATTATAGCATACTCATTGAAGAGGAAAGAAGATGATGACGGTGGTACTACATATTCACTGGTCCAACTGTTTAAATTGAACGGCCTTGAGATTGCGGATCCGCCATTGCAATTTGGTGAACTTGTGAGTGCCTATTTGGTTCATCTAGGGAACCAAGACTTTGTTCATGTGAAGACTGCCACTAACAAAGAATGTGATGAGGTTCAACATGTTTGTATCACCACGTTTCAAATTGTTCAAGGAAGAAGACATATGATTGAGACCTTACATTCAACGGTTCTTCCTATGAATATTGAGACCCGTAATTGGTTTAGCCTTAGGCTCTGCTTTACTCCGTAAGTTTGCTTCACATTTCTCGTATTTTCATCAATAACATTAATTTGTAGGTTGAATTTTGTTGTTTATGATGATTATGACTCTCAGAGAGTATGCGGATTATGAACCCGTAGAAGCAGAGAGTGCAGCTAGCACAAAGCAGCCAAAACAAGAAGATGAAATCATTCTGGATGAGAGTTCTTTTATGTGGGAGGTAAAATGAATGTGTTTACATGAAATTATTTTATTTGTTTAATGACCATGAATCAATAGAGACTGAATTGTTTGCATGTCTATAAGTGTTTTTATTAGCCTTTGAGTGTAATTGAGTTTTGCAGGAAGAAGCAAGCACGAAATAGCTGCTACACAGCATGAGAAAGCCTCCATGTAGCATGAAAAATCAATCAGAAAAAAACCCAAAGACTGCAAACGGAATTTTTTATTCTAAAAAGTGGATGGATAGAGGGATTACAGTTTATTGAGTCATTTTAATTACTGTCATCTAGGCCATTATTGGCTATTTTGTATTTGTTTTTGTTAAGGATATTGAATTAATGTTCCTTGTTTACTATATAAAATTATCCTTTGGTCACGTTTACTATTCAAAGATACTTGCTTGGAACATACTCTCTCCATTGTTAGGCTATCTTGAGGCTACAGCAGGTTTTATATCTCTTTGTTACATATTCTCTCTCCTTGTTTGCTACCATTTAATTCACCTGTATGTTACATATTCTTAAATTTGAATTTATTGATACTAGCATTTTTACTATTTTGTTTGGGTGTTCAAAGTAATTTTGATAAACAATTTATTGATCAGAACAGTGAAGAGAAAATTTTCGAAGATAATATTGATTTTACGGGCATTAATGTTTTTACTTGGAAGATTGCCAAAATTCTGGTTGATTTTGTTAATCGGTTAAAGATTCTAGGCAAAGACATTTACATTGTTAGAGGAAGTAAGAAGAAGCTAAGAATAATAAAATATTACGAATATCTTTTTATTTGGAAAGTGAGGTTTCAATTAGATGCTAAAAGATTCATAATTAATATGAGCAAGAATTACTGTTTTGTTGGCTTGTCACCGGGTGGCGTAGCGATTGAAAGAGAAAAATTAAACAAAGGATCGAGTAGTTTGTGCTTCAACCATTTGGTTTTGACGGAATTGGAATTTTCTTCCATTAGTTTTTAATTAAGTTATTATTGGACCATTGATTGATTGTCTTCTTTCGATTTGACGGTGCTGTTTGTGAAATTTGAGTGCTAGCTTGGGTCGAGTGACGTTTCTTTTTCATTAATTTTCCCTCTAATTTCGTTTTATATTAAGCAAAATAGGGGCAAGTGGGGGGAAAACTATATAGTCCGTAGACGTTGAGAGTTATGGTGGTTTGATTCAGGTCGATGAGATTACGGAGAAGAATGAGTAACTTAGGCAATAAAATAAACTCAGTACACAAGAGAGGAATGAGTTGGGCTACACTCTCTTTATAAAAATATACCGGATATAGCCGGTCAGCTATATTATTTTTATTATAGACCGGCCTGTCGTCGGTGCTCCGTGTCAAAAAATAGTATAGTCGGGCGGCTATACGTTTTTATTATATAAAATGAATCGAAGTATAGCGGCGCGGCTATACTATTTATAAAACAAAAAAAAATTGACTGGCATTGTCGCCTAGTTTGCCAACCGTCAAAAATAGTACAGCCGCGCGGCTATAATATTTTTAATAAAAACCCTGATTTAGCCTGACGGCTATACTATTTTTATTATATAAAAAATCCAAATATAACCGCGCGGCCATACTATTAATTTTTTCAAATGGTCCTAGTTCCCATCTCGTCACGTGTCAAGATTTAAAATTTAAAAATCCATCACCCAAAAAAGGGCAGGAAATGAAAAAGCATGCCGCCCGCCATTTTATTTGACAGGAAAAAACTGTACTTTGAAATAGCGGGAAATCCCCTTTTTATTCGAATAGTAAATATCAAAATTCCCAGTTTAAATTTCCGAAATCTTTACACGCCCAACAAAGTTTCATATCCCGCCACAAAACAAAACCACGATCCAAGCCACGCGTATTCCCAGACAACACCCACCATCGATCCCACTTTATCAACGTCTCAAAATCATCCAAACCCAAACCCAAGGATCAACGCCTTCACCCGCTCCCGCTATAAATAGACTCCTCCTACTCATCCCATTACCACACCGCACAATCATCTCACATTCTCTGTAACTCCATCTGCAAAACGACGCCGTAAGCTTCGAAGATGTCTGGCCGTGGAAAGGGAGGCAAGGGCCTGGGCAAGGGCGGAGCTAAACGGCACCGTAAGGTCCTTAGAGACAACATCCAGGGCATCACCAAGCCTGCGATTCGAAGGCTCGCCAGAAGAGGAGGCGTGAAGAGAATCAGCGGCCTCATCTACGAAGAGACCAGAGGTGTTCTCAAGATCTTCTTGGAGAACGTGATTCGCGACGCCGTGACCTACACCGAGCACGCTCGGAGGAAGACGGTGACCGCCATGGATGTTGTCTACGCGCTCAAGAGGCAGGGCAGGACCTTGTACGGATTCGGGGGTTAATTTTGTAAATTCTGGGATCGAATTTTAAACGGTCCAGATTCCGCGTTGTAATTTTTCGCTATGATTCGAAATCCAAGTATCTTTTCTTTGTTTGCATGCCCCCTTTCTGCAAAATAGTGTAACATTTGGAAACGGGGCTTCTAAAGGAATGATGAAAAAGATACAGGGTACATACATGTGTTGTGGAACCAGTATAAGTTTTGTCCCTGTCGAAATCTACTGAACTTTGGCGATCCTGAATTAGGAAATAGATGCAACTAGTGATGGATATTTCTGGCATAGAATTTACTCAGACAAAGTTTATGGTATCTATGTGAAGGGAAGAATACCTATGATTGGTAGACTTGCATTATCAAGGTTAACAGGTAGCCCTTCTACCGGTCAACACTTCTGTTAGCCTTTCTAACACCTTATTTGCACCCAAAGTCAACCTAAAATTGCACAAAAATTTTCGACCTAAGATTGAAGCAATTATGATCTAAAGCCACCGTCGGATTACCTCAAGCTTTTGGCAAGGCATTCCACAGTCCTAATGTTGGTAATTAATCTCTGGATTGTTTTTTTTCGGTTCAGATAACTTATCCTTATGGTTAACATTGATGCCATCGGGTACACATGTCTGAATTTTATTGGCTCGTAGTACCAATCAGCAATGCCAGCGGGTGCTACAGTAGTACTGTATAATTTCTCCTCCCAATAGCTTGTAATTGAAAATAAATAATAAATAAAAATAATACCAGTTGATGCAAGGAAAGCATTGTTCCAGGATTTGAACATATCAAATTCAGATGATGCCAAAGCAAATTTGACACTTTTCTTAGTATTTGCATCCGTTCTTTTACACTCATAATTGTCAAAGAGATTCATCCTTTTATCAGCGCTTAACAAAAACGGATGACCCACCACTTTTTTGACAAAATCATCATAGCTGAAAATACCAACCAATATATATATATATATATAAGAAAGAAATGAAGTAAAAAAGAAAAAAGATCGATAAAATAAAATAAAATGAAAGAGATAGAGAACGTACCACAATTTCAAAGTCTTAGAATCTTTGACAAACTCAAAGAAGTGGTGACATTCCAACCAACTATTTTTGTTCTCCCCTAGCGATTGAAACACTTGGTCCAACGTCCATAAAATGTCCGAAATATCTTTTTTGTTCTCCATACATCGTTCATCATCACTTTTTAACTTATCCAAAGATCCCTCAACGTTGATTATCTTCAGACATTCGCTTATAAATACATAATTACTCCGCAAACGCAACTTACCATGATATAACCCATTGGAATGGATGCAACATACACCAGAAATCAACTTACTACAAATAGTACAAAAAATTTATGTCAAATACAATTAAAACTAAACAAAACTACTACGACCAATTTTAACAAAATATAACCACCTACCTTATAGAATTACGCCAAAAGTCGTTAAGACGACCATCGCCAGTCTTGATAGGTAGTTTAAGTTTATCATTATAAGCAATTCCTTTAGGCTTTGGCTTTCCAGCTTCGTCCAATCTTTAAGATTGTGTTCGAAGCGATCATAACATAGACTCCATATTCCCTTCCTCAACTCTGTATCATGAGGCAATTCGGAAAAGTCCTTTTGTTGGGAGAACAAATACGTCCACGGCTGTAAAACAACATTTTCAATAGCTATACGAGTCCTATGAAATACTTCTTTTGCCTTCACATCAGCATGTTCTCCAACAACTTTTACAAACGCCACATTCTGGACTTCTTTGCCGTCACTTTCAAAATATAAATACCCCTCATAAAAATCTTGAAAAATATTAGGACTAAACTTGAAACTGTAAAGATAAACCCCAGCACCAATGACCTGGTTATGTTTATCATTTTCATCATGCAACGTTTCAACAAAATGAAAAAACTCTTTCTGATCCTTCATTATTTACCGAAAAGAATTCTCCACAATGAAAGTAATCTGCAATAAAAGATATAAACAAACAAACATTTAATCTTTTAATCAGCCCACAAACAAATAAAAAACTAAAATATAACTTAGAAACCATAAGGTAACCTTTGATAATCTTGGACAATGAAGCAAAAACGATGGAGTCAGAGAGAGATCTAGTCCACCAGCACCTTTGATTAACGAGAGTGAAGCAATAAAATCAAAGAAGGTAAATTATATAGGGCTTTGAACTAAATCACTTCCTAAATTGGCTCGAAAACCCAATCCCACCAGCAAACCCAAAACAAAAAAAAAAAATTCATAAAAAGGGTAACAAAAGAAACAAACAGGTAACACTAGGAATTTTTAAAGGGAAACTAAATAGAATACCAAATTAGAAAAGTAAGTGGTACATATATATACCATACACATATTCAAAAACAGCCATAAGTTTTCATCATGTTTCCCTTAAAAAATAAAAACAATTATAAGTTTCCTGTTTTCTCTCAATAAAATAAAAAACAAGAAAATTATAAGTTTCCTGTTCCTATCAAGATTGAGTAGGACGTTATATAAATACATCACTTCACGGATGAATGAAAAGTAAATTTACATATTGAATAAATTCCAACCTTCAGCATGTATTTATACCCACAACCAGCCATAATAAAACTCCCTTCTACAGCAGCATCCACAAACCCTAAATCCCCTTTTGCCTCAATTTAGGATTCAAATACCATGGCCGTCGCCGTTGATTCCACCTCGGGTCAAGACCATGCATTGATGTTGGCTTCACGCCAGGATGAGCTCATGTGCAAGACATCGAAGATCAAGAAATCTCTGCACAAGATATGGGAGATGGAGAAGTCACTGGGCGAACTGGCCCGGATATGGGAGATGGAGAATTTTCAGGGCGAACTGGGGGAGAAAGAGAAATATCAACCCACGCTTTTGGCCCTGCTCCATTTGAAGAAATTGATATCGAAAGAGCTTTGCCTACTACGCCCCAATAGGGCCGGCAGTTGCAAACATGGAGCCATTCATCCTTACCCAAGGTCAGTGCATGGCATACTAGTGGATTATCTTCTTAATTTTTGTTTCTCTGTAAAATGTTTGATGTTCTTGATTCGCATTGCAGTTTTTTTTTTAAAATATATAAAATATATAAAATTTTGACCTACCTTCATTTATTAATCTCTCTCTTCCCTATCCAGCTTGCCCATGGAGGGGATGACAGTGAATCAAAGGAAAGATAAATCTGTGTTTTTAATGGTAAATTTCGTCAGGGGCAAATACACTGATGCCATATATAAAATTAAGTTCAAATTCGGAGGAGAACTTAAGCATATGGGAGCACCTGAACCTGTAGCCAAGTTCAGTAGTTTTGACGTTCGGGCTGCAAGGATTTTCGAACGCTCCCAACTATATGTATTTACAGAGAAGGGTTCGGATAAACTTCGCCTTAGGTCATTTGGAGGGTTTATCCTTAATACGAAAACTGGGAATTTAGATCCTTTGACAGAGTCGGCCATAAAATTTAGGCCGCGTGGAACTTTTGTTTCAGCATATGGCACAGTTTATTTTCTTGAAGAGAAATATCCCTGGGTACGAAGTCGGAGTCTAGGTTTTGGGAAATACAATCCTGATAAGAAGGATTGGGAGCGAATGCCTTTGTTTCCATTTTCCTATAGATATTCCATGTTGGTAACTGGTTATGCCGTTTGTTATAGCCTGATTTTGTATATGTTGTCTGACATACATCGAAAATTGGATGTCGTTGCTTTTCACGTGGCTAGAAAGGATTGGATACGAGTGGAAGTTGACACTTCTACTCCTTTCCGAGGGAGGGCCGTGGTTGTAGGCCAGACTATCTATGCCATAAATTTGTATAATGCGGAGGAGATTATAGCATACTCATTGAAGAGGAAAGAAGATGATGACGGTGGTACTACATATTCACTGGTCCAACTGTTTAAATTGAACGGCCTTGAGATTGCGGATCCGCCATTGCAATTTGGTGAACTTGTGAGTGCCTATTTGGTTCATCTAGGGAACCAAGACTTTGTTCATGTGAAGACTGCCACTAACAAAGAATGTGATGAGGTTCAACATGTTTGTATCACCACGTTTCAAATTGTTCAAGGAAGAAGACATATGATTGAGACCTTACATTCAACGGTTCTTCCTATGAATATTGAGACCTGTAATTGGTTTAGCCTTACGCTCTGCTTTACTCCGTAAGTTTTCTTCACATTTCTCGTATTTTCATCAATAACATTAATTTGTAGGTTGAATTTTGTTGTTTATGATGATTATGACTCTCAGAGAGTGCGCGGATTATGAACCCGTAAAAGCAGAGAGTGCAGCTAGCACAAAGCAGCCAAAACAAGAAGATGAAATCATTCTGGATGAGAGTTCTTTTATGTGGGAGGTAAAATGAATGTGTTTACATGAAATTATTTTATTTGTTTAATGACCATGAATCAATAGAGACTGAATTGTTTGCATGTCTATAAGTGTTTTTATTAGCCTTTGATTGTAATTTATCATAATATAATTGAGTTTTGCAGGAAGAAGCAAGCACGAAATAGCTGCTACACATCATGAGAAAGCTTCCATGTAGCATGAAAATTCAATCAGAAAAAAACCCAAAGACTGCAAACGGAATTTTTTATTCTAAAAAGTGGATGGATGCAGAGATTACAGTTTATTGAGTCATTTTAATTACTGTCATCTAGGCCATTATTGGCTATTTTGTATTTGTTTTTGTTAAGGATATTGAATTAATGTTCCTTGTTTACTATATAAAATTATCCTTTGGTCACGTTTACTATTCAAAGATACTTGCTTGGAACATACTCTCTCCATTGTTAGGCTATCTTGAGGCTACAGCAGGTTTTATATCTCTTTGTTACATATTCTCTCTCCTTGTTTGCTACCATTTAATTCACCTGTATGTTACATATTCTTAAATTTGAATTTATTGATACTAGCATTTTTACTATTTTGTTTGGGTGTTCAAAGTAATTTTGATAAACAATTTATTGATCAGAACAGTGAAGATATTGGAATTGAGAAAATTTTCTAAGATAATATTGATTTTACGGGCATTAATATTTTCACTTGGAAGATTGCCAAAACTCTGGTTGATTTTGTTAATCGGTTAAAGATTCTAGATATAGACATTTGCATTGTTAGAGATAGTAAGAAGGGCTAAGAATAATAAAATATTACGAATATCTTTTTATCACCGGGTGGCGTAGCGATTGAAAGAGAAAAATTAAACAAAGGATAGAATAGTTTGTGCTTCAACCATTTGGTTTTGACGGAATTGGAATTTTCTTCCATTAGTTTTTAATTATGTTATTATTGGGCCATTGATTGATTGTCTTCTTTCGATTTGACGGTGCTGTCTGTGAAAGTTGAGTGCTAGCTCGGGTCGAGTGACGTTTCTTTTTCATTAATTTTCCCTCTAATTTCGTTTTATATTAAGCAAAATAGGGGCAAGTGGGGGGAAAAGTATATAGTCCTTAGACGTTGAGAGTTATGGTGGTTTGATTCAGGTCGATGAGATTACGGAGAAGAATGAGTAACTTAGGCAATAAAATAAACTCAGTACACAAGAGAGGAATGAGTTGGGCTACACTCTTTTTATAAAAATATACCGGGTATAGCCGGTCAGCTATATTATTTTTATTATAGACCGCCCTGTTGCCGGTGCTCCATGTCAAAAAATAGTATAGTCGGGCGGCTGTACGTTTTTATTATATAAAATGAATCGAAGTATAGCCGCGCGGCTATACTATTTATAAAACAAAAAAAACGGCTGGCACTGTCGCCCAGTTTGCCAACCTTCAAAAATAGTACAGTCGCTCGGCTATACTATTTTTAATAAAAACCTTGGTTTAGCCTGACGGCTGTACTATTTTTATTATAAAAAAATCCAAGTATAACCGCGCGGCAATACTATTAATTTTTTCAAATGGTTGTAGTCCCCATCTCGTCACGTGTCAAGATTAGTATAGCCGCCCGGCTATACTATTTTTATGTAATAAAAACTATAGTATCACTGCGGCCGTTCTATTATTGTTATAAAAAAACTATTTATTTAAAAAAAAATACCCGCCTTTGCTACGCGTCGGCTATACTCTAAAAAAACGACCACCCGCCTGCTTTTTATACGTACATGTTTCAAATTCTAATGCTTGCTGGTAAACGGAGCGGTGTTAATTCTCTTGATGGCATTGCATTTCTTCTTCGTAGGACTTTATTGCTAGGTCCAATGACAATGGGGATTTAGCTCCTGAGCTAAGGGCTTTTCTTCAGGGGTGAGTATTGGCCAGTGGAAGCTTACTTGGATGGAATAAGACAAGGACAAGAACATTACATGAACATTGTGAGGATTTTAGATCTTCTAGACCCCAAGCTGAGGGTAGCGATTGCGTACCTGCTGCACAAGGCAGGTGGATGTTTGGTGTCACAAAGGTTGAGAGGGCAGCTTGTTGAAGCTGTGACAAGGCTTGGTGATGGGATCCTTGATGTTGTGAGCCAGTGCAGAGAGCTCTCTGGCTGCTCTGGAGCGCCGTCTTCCTCAGTTTTTACATCATTAGCAAGATTGTACTTATTTTGGCTTTGATCTTGAAAGAAACCATCAACAAAGGTGTAGCTACATGCATGACAATACTAAGGAATATTAACCACGTAACAAGGTGCTTATTACCATTGACAAGTTCAAAAAGTATGAATTTAGCAACAGGGTTTCACATATGACAGTTTTTTTCTTCTCTCCATTTCGACTTTCACATAGCAATTCAAAGCATATATATGCAAGGCCAATACGACTGTTTTCGAACTGCTTCATTCAATATATATTTTTTTTAAAGAACTTGTCTCCCTCACCATTTCGGCTAACCTGCAAGTTTTTCCATTCATTCAACTAATTATTCCTCCCTCACCACTTCGACTAACCCCAAAAGTATTTCCATTCATTCAACATGTTTGCCCGAAATAATAACATTGGCAATGCATAAATTCTTCATAACCATGATAGGATGTCATTGGTTTTGTTGGATAATTAAAGTGAGTGGTAAATTTGGAATTTTGAAAAGTGTGTTAGGGTATAATGGGTAGAAAAATAAATTTTTGATAGGTTAGTTATCAAGCATTCTGAATACCACCTCTCACCTGAAAGTCAAGATGTGAGACCTACTTACTTATGAATTACTTGTTGTAAAGTAAATGCAAGAATCATAATTCAATTCATGATTTGAAGCACATCAATTTATTATTCTACATTACATTGTAACCTATTTATTTCAAAATTTTAACTATTGTATGACTAATGAATGTCTTTTTTTAAAAATTTTAAAATTTTAAAATCCCTCACCCAGAAAAGGGCAGGAAATGAAAAAGCATGCCGCCCGCCATTTTATTTGGCAGGAAAAAACGGTACTTTGAAATAGCGGGAAATCCTCTTTTTATTCGAATTTGTAAATATCAAAATTCCCAGTTTAAATTT
Organism: Prunus dulcis; assembly: GCF_902201215.1. Lineage (NCBI taxonomy): Eukaryota > Viridiplantae > Streptophyta > Magnoliopsida > Rosales > Rosaceae > Prunus > Prunus dulcis. Next base: position 21,395,825 of record NC_047651.1, on the reverse strand, counting down.
CCGAAATCTTTACACCCCCAACAAAGTTTCATATCCCGCGACAAAATAAAACCACGATCCACGTCACGCGTATTCCCAAACAACACCCACCATCGATCCCACTTTATCAACGTCTCAAAATCATCCAAACCCAAACCCAAGGATCAACGCCTTCACCCGCTCCCGCTATAAATAGACTCCTCCTACTCGTCCCATTGCCACACCGCACAATCATCTCACATTCTCAGTAACTCCATCTGCAAAACGACGCCGTAAGCTTCGAAGATGTCTGGCCGTGGAAAGGGAGGCAAGGGCCTGGGCAAGGGCGGAGCCAAACGGCATCGTAAGGTCCTTAGAGACAACATCCAGGGCATCACCAAGCCTGCGATTCGAAGGCTCGCCAGAAGAGGAGGCGTGAAGAGAATCAGCGGCCTCATCTACGAAGAGACCAGAGGTGTTCTCAAGATCTTCTTGGAGAACGTGATTCGCGACGCCGTGACCTACACCGAGCACGCTCGGAGGAAGACGGTGACCGCCATGGATGTCGTCTACGCGCTCAAGAGGCAGGGTAGGACCTTGTACGGATTCGGGGGTTAATTTTGTAAATTCAGGGATCGAATATAAACGGTCCAGATTCGGCCTTGTAGCTTTTCGCTATAATTCGAAATCCTAGTATCTTTTCTTTGTTTGCACTTTGCCAGTAGCACTGAGTGGTTGTGACGTCCCATTCAATCCCCATCGCCATAATTTTGTTTTTTTTTTAAATTTTATGTGCCGGCAAAAAAAAAAAAACAAATAGTGTTATTGTGGGCCCGGCAATTTCTATACCGCTAAACTTTTCTGACGTGGCATAATTATTATTGTGGGTCCCGCTACTATGCCGACAGACTCCAATCCCATCGTTGTCGAGAGTTCAATCTTAACCCTGTAAACCCACCGAAGTCGGCTGGAACGCCACAACATTCCTCTCCTCTCTCTATGCCATCTCTCAGAGGCCAAAGATTTACGGTGGTATATCCGTAATCACTCGTATTGGGCAATGGGCATTCCGTGCGACGACGTCGTTGTGATCAAGGAGGGCAAGACTCCCAGCGAGCCTTCCGTCGTCACGGTCAATTGTCCCGACAAGGCCGGCCTCGGCTGCGACCTCTGCAGAATTATCCTCCAGTTTGGCCTTTGCGTTACCAAGGGAGGTAATTGATAATTCGATCTCTCATTTTCTCACCTTTTTTTTGGAATTTTCATGGTTGGGTTTGTGATTTTAAATTTTGGTTTGTGTGGTGTAGATTTTTCGACGGATGGAAGATGGTGTTATATAGTGTTGTGGGTTGTTCCCCATCACAGCTCGCTCAAGGTTGATTGGGAGAGCTTGAAGGATCGGCTTTCCTCTGCGTGCCCACCTTCGTGTTTCTTCTCTTTTTACCTCAATCAAGTCTCTAATGTCCCCACACCTCCTCCAGTCTATCTGTTGAAGTTTTGGTGCCATGACCAGAGGGGCTCACTGCATGGTCAAGATCACAACTTTCTCATTACTTGTTCTTGGGTTTTTTTATTTATAGTTTTTATTTTCTTTAAATTTTTATGCATCATATGTTTGAGTAATTTAGAAGTTATTGTTGTTTTGTGTACATGTAGATGTTACCAAAATCCTCTGTGAGCTTGAAATTCTGATTCAAAGAGTCAAAGTGATGCCCACCCCAGATGGCAGAGTTTTGGACCTCTTCTTCATCACAGATTGCCTGTGAGTTTTCCTATGCAAGGATTTGCACCTTCAGAAAATTGCATATCAGTATTGTAGTTATTAATTTTAGCAACCATAGTAATCAGGAACTATCCACCTTTACTTCAATTCTCGTATTTGTTTCTGTTCCAAGCATGCTTGACATTAAGGTGCCGGTGTTTGCTGTTTAATAGTTGTATGGATTGGGAATAACTCTTAATACATTGAGATTAGATGCCACTGCCAATCTTAAGATCTGTTGGCTGTGAGCCTTTTGAGTTAGTTATTCCCACAGTTTTAAACAAATGCATTAGCTTGGAAATACATAAGATGAATTGTATGATCAGGTTATGGTTTTTAACTCCACCCTTTTTGCTGGGACAACTACCTATGTATTCTGGCTTATTAGTGCTTTGCATTTCTTCTGGTAGCATTTTGATTCTTGGATATTTATTCTAACCAAACTTTGGAATTCTTTTATGTTTAATGAGAGAATTCGTTGTCCCAACAATCACTTCATAAGGGTAGCTTCTGAAAGTAAATAATTTGATGAAATGGTAATTGCTCAGAAAGGTTGGTTATACTTTGCAACAGTTATTGACCCCCATTATTTGGTGCCATATAATTTCAGGGACTTGTTACACACAAAACAGAGGAGAGATAACATATGTGAGCATCTGATGGCTGCTTTAGGAGAGTATTGTATCACCTGTGAGCTTAAGTTGCCAGGGCCTGAGTATGAAAGTCTGCAGGGAAATTCTTCTCTTCCACCAGCCATTGCTGAAGAATTATTTAGCTATCAGCTGAAGGATGAGGAAGCCTATCCAAAAGCTCTCAGCTCAAATATGGGAGCAGTCAAAAAGGCTAGTATTACAGTGGATAACTCATTGAGCCCTGTTCATACGGTGCTGCAAATAGAGTGTGTTGATCAAAAGGGCCTCTTTTATGACGTTCTGAGGACTTCCAAGGATTGCAATATTCAGGTACTTTTTCATGGTGTGTTGGAATATAGTTACTAAGTACCATTATTTGGTGCTTGCACCTGTAGATGTTTAATTAAAAGAATCTTCAGTTTTGCTTTTCAGTGGTCATAACTACCCCTATTGAATGTGTCTTTTGTGTTAGAATACTTATATATGTTTGCAATTTAGAACTGATAGAAGTCTTTGTTGTTTCTCATTTAGATCGCTTATGGTAGATTCTCTTCAACTAAGAAAGGCTTCCGAAATTTGGACCTATTTATTCGGCAAACAGATGGAAAAAAGATTGGGGATCCCGAAAGTCAGGTTGCATTGTGTTCTCGTTTAAAGGAGGAGATGGTTCACCCATTGCGAGTGATCATTGCCAACAGGGGCCCAGATATCGAACTCCTAGTTGCTAATCCAGTTGAGTTATGTGGAAAGGGGAGGCCCCTTGTGTTCTATGATGTTACACTAGCACTAAAAAAATTGAGAGTATCTATTTTTGCGGTAAGAATTTGTTCTGAGTTTCCTGTCATTTTGTGGCATGCCCCCTTTCTTTATCTCATTTTTTCATTGCTGATGTGTAGGCTGAAATTGTAAGGCATTCAACTTTAGATTGCCAGTGGGAAGTCTACAGATTTCTTCTGGATGATAGTCGTGAATTTCCATTGTCCAGCAAACAAGCTAGAGGTAAGATTGTAGAGAAAGTTAGAAGAACATTGATGGGGTGGTGAACTGTTAATTTTCTCCCCTTTTGAGGATTGCAGTCTTCCCATCTAGTGAGTGTGCTGTACAGCAGTTCCATAAAAATAGTTATAGTTATCTGCACTAGAGGAGTGTAGAGTCTCTGCTGGCTATTTTAGGATGATGTTCACGGTTGTGTACTAGGTCACTTCAGTGAGACTGCAGAACTATGTTTGTAGCTTTTGCCGCAAGGCTTGCCGTCCTGCATATGTACTTCTGTTTTGTTCAAGTTTGGAACATATGTGTATGTTGTATTTTCATCTTCCAACTGCTTATATCGAATGGAAATGTAATTTCTGTTTTCTTTGTATCCTGAGATGTGTTCATCTGAAAATGATGATTTTTGCTGATTTGGTGGTTGTGGTTCATACCGTAAGGGGTTCTTTGCTGAATGATTTAGTTGGGTTCGCTAGGCCCAAACTATTTGTTTGGGTCTTTCATTCTCCTCCATGTTTCTACTCACCACACCCAACCCAATTGCCAAAAAAATTTCCGGGTTTTTCATATTTTAGATTTTCTTTTCAATTTTTATTCCATAGCTTTGTAAAAAAATTAAAATTTTCAGCAGGCAAGGAGAATGGGAAGAGGTTATTTGCTCTTTAAGTTTATTTTAAGAAAAAAAAAGAAGAAGAAGATAAATGAGTAACATTATAGATTTGATGGCTATATAAAAGTGGGTTATTTTTTCTACAATAGAATTTTGAGAGTTGAAAGAAACTTCATGCCTATTCATTGAAATAATTTTAAACTTAAAAATAACATTTATTGGCCTTTGGAAAGGTGGCAATTTGCAAACACTAACTCCAAACACAGCCTTACGACGCACGTACACATGGAGGTAAGCTGTGCCGTCGTACAAATCACGCTCATCCTCGTCGAGAAATGAAGAAATAAATGCGCTGCTCTCCGCTTCCAAATCCCCAATTCCTTTATTCTAGGGTTTCCTCCTCATCTTCTGCTTCATTTGCATCTCAACGTTAGCGGTTTCCCTTAGACATGAACTAAGGTACTTACTCTTCCCTTAGACATATATTGCATGTGTTTGTGTATTTGGTTTTGAGTTTTGAAGAAATCGCTCTGCCAGTGAATTTAAGAGTATGCTTTGTTTTCTCTTCCTTTTTGTTCTTGGGAATACAGCAGACAGAGATGAAATTAAGAAAACAAAGAGCTCTTTTTATGGTGCTGTGATTAGAGTTTTTTATTTTTTTATTTTTTTTATTTTTTATATTATTATTATTATTTTTTAATGGCTTCAGAGAAACTTTCGAATTTGAAGGTGTTGGTATATTGTAAAATGAAGTTTGAAGGTTGAGATTCATACGCTTGTTAGTTTGAGTATAAACTCTGTTGGTCAGAACTTAGAATTTTGTTAGAATCCAGATTGGAATGATTGTGAATGGTCCTGGTTTCTTGTAGTTATTTTTTGTGGTTGTATTAGCAGTTTGGAGATTCGTTGGGCAGGGGGTTGCTGCTTTCGGGAGCTGGGGCTTGTTTTGGATTCTTTTCTTCCTAGAAAAAGATATTGGTAAGATATTTCCTTGAAGGTTTACTTGGTGATCTCTAACATGAGTCTGAATAGAAGCCAAAGCCCAGAACGAGGCAAGAGGTTCCGCAGCAGTGAACGCACATCTTACCGTGATGCCCCATATCCTAGAGAGCGCCGCAGTCATCGGTATCCTATCCCATTTAGCGTTCTAATATTTTGTTTTTACTGTGCTTACTTTTTGAGTATGTATTTTCTTAATGCTATTGTGATAAAAATTTGATTGCTAATGAATCACAGTTTTCGTATATAGCACCCGAACTTTGATTTCTTGATATTTGAACTCCATAATTTTGTTAAAACTAAGATAGTCTATTGCTACTTCATCTTTAGTTTCATATCACAATTGATTATTCTGTTGTTGTCCAGGCAAGATTATCTTTGCAATAAATGTAAACGGCCAGGGCATTTTGCCAGGGATTGTTCAAATATGACTGTCTGCAACAACTGTGGACTTCCTGGGTGAGAATGTTTAATTTCTGCCAAACCTTTCATTTTTCATATAAGGTTTAGAATTGTAGAAAATAGGTAAACATGGAGAACCGCAAATCCTGATAACCAATTACTAATAGTTCTGTCTTTTTTTTGCGGTAAGTGTTTTTGATATTCAAGTCCTATATATTGTATCAGCCACCTTGCTGCTGAATGCAACTCAATAACTATGTGCTGGAACTGTAAGGAGCCTGGACATCTTGCAAGCCAATGCTCAAATGATCCAGTCTGTCATATGTGTGGTAAGATAGGGCACCTGGCTCGGGATTGCGCGAACCCTAGTCATCCAGCCCATGATGCAAGACTATGCAACAACTGTTACAAGCCAGGTCATATTGCAGTGGATTGCACAAATGAGAAGGCTTGCAACAATTGTCGGAAACCTGGTCACCTTGCTCGCAACTGCCCCAACGAACCTGTTTGTCACACCTGCAACATAGCAGGTCACATTGCCCGACGGTGCGCCAAGTCAAGCCGGGGACCAGACATCGGCGGCCCTTTCCGCGACATTATGTGCCGTAATTGTGGGCTGCCAGGCCATGCCATCCGAGAGTGCGTATCCATTGTCATCTGCAACAACTGTGGTGGAAGGGGTCACCAAGCTTATGAGTGCCCTTCTTCTGCCTTGATATGTGGTCGTCGTGGCATCCGTAAGTATTGACCACCTAATGGGTAGAGGTCTCATTTGTAGGATTGGCTTCTCAAGTTGTGCTACAGCAATTATGGATCTATCTATTCTAAATTTCAGCCATATGTCTCTTCTCACACACTCTTTTGTAGTTAATGTAGGATATCTTCCTTCAAAATCCGTCATATGATATAATGTGTGAGATGATTTTCTTAACCAATCTGAGACTCTACAGTAGTGTCGGTCTTGGCCATTGGAGCTGGAAATTTGGCCTTCAACATAAGTTGCTGGGCTGTTGCTTGGGCTTTTGAATGAAAATTTCATCATATTTTCATGGCAGAAAGAAAAGTAAAAGACTAGTTTAAAGTTGCTCTCAACTAACCACAAGGTGTGGTGTGATTGGCAAATTGCTACTTCCAGTTGGCGAGCAACCTGGTGCTTGAATGGCAGGGGTTCGAAACCCGTTAAAAATACTTTGTGGTCAGGGACAAGTCGAACTCTAAGGCCCAGTTTGAGATTGCTGTCATTTTTAAAAAAAGTTGCTTATATTGTGTTTTGAAAATAATTAGCTGTAAAGTAAAGCATCTCTATGTTTGGTAAACAATGTCTTGAAAGTGATGTTAGTACAAAAAGCAGTGTCAAAATCGTTTGGTAAATTTTAATATAAAATTATTGTAACTGTGAATAATGACTAAAATAAAAATGATGTTAAAAGTGTTATGTATCATATGTTGGTAGTGGTAGTGATGGAGTGGAGGTGGTGGTGGTGATGAAGGTGGAGTTGGTGGTTGTGGTAGCGGCAGCATGGTGGTGGTTGTGGAGGTGGTGGTGGATGTGGAGGTTTTGGAGGAGGAGGTGGTTGTGGTGGTGGTGGTAGTGGTGGTGGTGGTGGTGGTGGAGGTGGAGGTGGAGGAGGTAGCGGTGGCGGTGGTGGTGGAGGTGGAGGAGGTGGAGGTGGTGGAGGTGGTAGCAATGGTTGTGGAGGTTGTGAATGTGGTGGTGCAAGTGGTGGAAGTGGAGGTGGTGTCATTTTTTAAAATGAATGATGGTATTTTGGGAATTAAAATTTTTTATTAAAGGTTCATCTTTGCTTCTTTTGAAAGCAATTTTGAAAAGCAACTCAGAGCCTGCTTTTAAAAGCTATTGTCAAAAGGCCACAACTTTTAAAATAATAGAGATATTTTATTTTTACCAAACACCTTAAACAGCTTAATTTTAAAGTGAAGTAGGTTTTTGATGAAAAAAGCAATTTCAAACAGAGCTTCAGTAGGGATTAATCATTAATCCTACCCTTAGAGTGTGGGACACCTCATGGTACTTTGAAAAAAAAAAAAAAAAAAAACTCACTCTCAATTGCGCTTCAATTGACCAGTCAATGCGACGAAGAGATACAACCATTTTCAAAGACTGCAATACAAGCCCGCAACTTTATTTATTCCATCGACCTTTAAAATTTCGAACACTACAATACAACCATTTTCTGAGAGAGCGAGAGAAGAGAGAGAGAGAGAGATGTGCACGTTAGAGAGAAAAGGCAACATCTTCATCCTGACGCTAACAGGCCCAGGCGAGCACAGGCTCAACCCCACTCTCATCGACTCAATCCAATCCGCACTAACCCAAGTCCGGGCCGCCGTGACCACCACCTCCGCATCGTCGTTACCGGCAGCCTTAATCACCACCGCACATGGCAAGTTCTTCTCCAACGGCTACGATCTCTCCTGGGCCCAGTCCTCCCAATCCCGGACCTACCTCATGGACGCCAAGCTCCGGTCCCTCGTCTCCGACTTCATCTCGCTCCCCGTGCCCACCATCGCCGCCGTATCAGGCCACGCCTCCGCCGCCGGGTTCATCCTCGCTCTCAGCCACGACCACCTCCTCATGAGGCGAGACCGCGGCTTCATCTACATGAGCGAGCTCGACATCGAGCGCATTTTGCCGGCTTGGTTCTTGGCTCTGATCGAGAGCAAGGTCGGTTCGCCGAGGGCTCGGCGCGACCTGATGCTCAGAGCCGATAAGGTGACGGCTGACGTGGCAGTGAAGAAGGGGATCATCGACTCGGCGCACGATAGCGCGGAGGAGACGGTTGAGGCCGCGGTGAGATTGGGGGAGGATTTGGTTGGGCGGAAGTGGAATGGACACGTGTACGCTCAGATTCGCATGGACTTGTTGTCTGAGGTTTTAGATGAGATCCGAGGGGATAACGGTACTAGCATGAGATCGAAACTGTAGCTAATGGGTCGAGTCGGGTGGGGATATTGGACATTTTGGGCCGATACGGGTCGTGGAGTAGATGAATTTAATAAATCTGGACTGGTCTGCTTGGCCCAACATGCTCAGTTTTCTACTTTTGTCTTACAATTTATGTGTTGAGGTCGTTCTATGTTGACCTCCCAAACAAAAAAGGTTATTGTAATATTTATAAAATAATATATAAAAAGATGGTTATCCAGTCGAATATATTTTATTAATACAAGCGCTATTGAAAAGGAGGATTTTTTCCCACATTGTCAACGTGTTAAAAAATTCAAACATAAGACTATTGATTTGCGAACCAAGACTCTTTCCGCTAGTCTAGAGGTAGTTGATTTGTTAAGTTATCGAGTTAGCGAATTCAAATCATAATCGATTATAAATTGAAAGTCCCAATCCATATTTTATTAACTAAATCGAGTTCCAACTCGTATGTCTTGTAAAATAAACAATAATGATAACATCCGACTTTTTTGTTTTGACCCTTAAACTTATTTGATTAACGAGAAATCAACAACTAACCACGCAAAGCAAAACAACATCGTGGCAGGAAAACAAATAACATAAAACAAAGATGAAAGACAAAAATCAAACTAGCATCCAAAGGGACAGGCTCATCAGACAGAGAAGTAATCTCATTAGAGGTTTACCTAAACTTGGAAAAACAAAAATTTCTTTAAGGATTTGAGGAACAGCATTGTATGCAATTTTCCACTCCTCTTAGTGGTGGCACTATTTGTTTCCTTAATTGAAGGCATTTACTATAATTTACTTGCATACTAAAAATTTGAATTAGTCAGGATGGACGTGATGTTTTTTTGGAATGCGTTCCAAATTTAGAAACCCATATCTAATAAGGAAGTCACAAAAAATCTAACCACATATTTCTATGTGGGAAATTCCAGCAGTCAATACCATCAAAATCAAATCTAGATTCATTTGTTCTGGAGTGTTTACAAGAAACACTTATATAAAACGAGAATAACGTTATTTTGCTACCTTCGATCAATTACGGTATGTCACGATTGATTACTTTTTCCGTTTTATATAAATTTTTCTAAATATTTACTCCCAACTTTACCCTTTAAAAAAAATAAAAAAAATAAAAAAATATATATATATTCCAAACTTACCATAAAAGACATCATATTGCACTCAAGTTACAGGACCTAACAACAAATAAATAAAAGAATTAAACCGGTTAATCAAGATAGTGTGCCAGTTTTCTTGCATTCATGTTCAATTCTCTTCTTCATACGTCATATTGATTTGTTAAAAAAAATCAAAAACCCCAAAAAACACTTAAAAAATCACAGTCTCACTTCCCACTCAGCCCCCCATTTTATTCCCAAATGTCCCTTTTCCCACATAAAAGTGACAAATTCTAGCGCATGCCAGCTAATCACCCTCATAAAACTACGCCAATTCCTCCAGCTAATCACCACCATTAGACCGCAATTTAAGAATCTCCAAAAAAAAAAAAAAAAAAAAAAAATTCATTTTCCCAATCTCTGTCTCTCTTTCGCAGACTTGGTTTCATTTCAAGCACAACGCAGTTTTTATTATTATTTTCGATTGCTCAAATGTAGAGTTGAGCTCGCAGAGAGAAACAAGAACGAAGGCTTTCTTCTCTTCCACCGTACAATCTGCCAACGCAGAAGAGGGAGTGAGATTTATCACAGAGAGAGAGAGAGAGAGAGAGAGAGAGAGAGAGAGATTCAGTGGCACCCGACGACCCGAGCACCCATGTCTTCGGGCTATAACAGTCCGGCTCGGAGCCCCGGGAGTTCGAGGCTTCAGTTGGGTGGTGGAGGTGGAGGAGTCGCCAGGTTGAGATCTTCGTCGCTGAAGAAGCCGCCTGAGCCGCTGCGCCGAGCTGTAGCCGATTGCCTATCGTCTTCCGCGGCTAGCTCCCACCATGCCAGCACATCCTCCACTGTGCTCCTCTCCGAAGCTTCTAGAATTCTTCGGGTTCGTACAATTTTGGGTTGTGATTGCTCGGTCTTGGTTTGGATCTTTGAAATGCCGGTTTCGGCTGAGGAATTTAGGTCTTTCAGCTTGTGTGTGTGTGATTTGTCTTTAAAATGATGGATTTTGAATGAATTTGAGATTTGAACTCTGTTTGGTTGCTGAGAAGAACACTAGGAAAGAAAAGAAGTAGATATTCTTTGTTAGTAAAGAAAGAAAGTGATTACTGAGTTTTTTGGCCTTAAAGATAGACAATTAAGCTGAATGGTAGCCCAATGGATGTGTTTGGTTTAGTGAGTGTAAGGTTTTGTCTTTAGGTAGTGCAAACTTATACACATTGAAGATGAAATGCAAGGATGGTTTTAGCTTGCTACATTTTCTTAGCAACAAACAGAGCACGAGTGCTGAAAATGGTTATTCTTAGTGTGTGTGTCCTTTTTGAGTTTGTATTGGAGGGAGTATTTAATGTGGTTTCCATACTCATGTGATTGGTTTTAAATTAAAAAGTCCTTGCTTGGATTACTTCATTATATTTAATTTCAAAATTTGAAAAATACTTCTTTAATTACAGTCCTGCTCAGGTGAGCAACAGTGAGCATCTAACAATCTAATGGCTTAGAACAGTTATATGCAAGGTGATATAAGCTCTTTATACAAATTTACAAGTGGCTGAATAAATCTGACAATTACAATAAATTAGTTTCTTAGTTGGCGTTCAAAACTGTTGCTCACCCGAGTGGTTCTATCTTTAATTATACATATTTGGAGAAAGCATTTTATTGCTGGTTTTCAAATTTATTGGCTATGGAGTGCGTTTAGATTTCTCTGGCTGTCTTGGCTTGAAGTAGAGTTAACACGTGTAGAACATAAGCTTCCTTGTGTAATTATATCCCACCTTTATTCCTCTCATGGATGGTTGCAATTATTCAGCTACCACGCTTGTGTGTATCTGATGTATGATTGAGATAATTTTTTTTAATTATAGTGCATTGCTATCCTCTTATTTGACGAACTTGCATTAGATTCAATTTCAGATTTCACAAGTTAAACTATTATGTTTGGCAGGACTATCTGGCGGCCCCTTCGACGATGGACTTGTCTTACAATGTGATTTTAGAACATACCATTGCTGAGAGGGAGCGCAGGTAACTCTCGTAGGTTTTCTTTTCCTTGATTTAACTTAAATACTTGCCCATGAGCCTTAACTCAAGTCAGATGGGACGGTTGGGCAGAGGGTAGAGATCCTAGGTTCAAACCTCTATTTAATCAAAACAAAAGAAAAAAACTAATACTTCACATAGTCCAGGAATAATTGGTGTCCAAACCAGCTCTGGTGATTCTATTTCGGATAAAAAACCCAGCTTTGGTGATTCTTTAAAGGAAACAAAAAAACCAGCTTTGGTTGTGTACTTCCTGGATCTGCATCACAAGATTGAATAGGCCATAAACATATATTTTCAGTAACCTATTTATCAAAAGTCATGAAAAGGGTAAATTTGGGAATACCTGCAATGGCATACCATAAGAACTGCAAGTAAGTTGTGTATAGAAATAATATTTTTGATACTCACCAGAGCTTTGTGTAAAAAAAGTAAGTGGCTAATATAATAGGTATTGATACGACAAACCCTAGAAGAGAAGGTGAGGGGTAAAAATTTATAATGGTAAATAAATATGCATCTGGAATACAATAAAGAAAGGAGTTTGCAATCAAACAAATAAAAAAAGGTGATGACAGATATGTATGGGATAGAGTTATAATAACTATTTGATTAATACATAGAAGTAATAATATTGAGATTAGAAGCACAGTGGTACACTGGTTAACGTTTTGGATACATTCACCAATATGTGTGTGTGTGTATTTTGTGTTATTATATATGCCTGTGTATTGTCTCCATTTGCACCTGCTTGTCAATCATTATAATTTTCTCTTATATGGGTTTTGCATTAAGCACTGTGTAGAGGACGGTATTTTGCTACGGTGCTGATCCTTTTTCCTGATGTTGCTTTTATTTATGCCAGCCCAGCAGTTGTTGCAAGGTGTGTGGCACTTTTGAAACGTTACCTTTTAAGGTAGGTTCTTCGAAACCCTGAGATCTTTAATGATTCTGATAACTTGATGTATGAATTGTTGTTTATATCGCAGCTGTGCTCATTTCTATTAATTGCATCCGGTGCATATTGCGATGTCATTGAATTACTTTTTCTTTGCTTGAAAATAGACTTTGCTGTATTCTATCCATTCATATTCCTTTCATGATCGTAATTGTAATTTCTTACATTTAGAAGGGTGTCCGTGGTGATTACACGTGTAGGGACTGATATGCTGCTTTTCTGTCGTGGTTTCTTTCTGTTCATTGGTGATGCCCTGACTCCCGATTCTGTAGCTTATTATTGTTTTAAGTGCAGTCCTTATAAATTTGTCCCCTACATTATCTCCTTCCCCAGTGCAGTCCTTTTGTAGGACGTTGGAGAAAATATTGGTAGTAGAAATATAGTATAAGAATGATAGTTCGCTCCCATAAACATAGCCATCCCTTCCCCATCACATCAATTGCACGAGCCTCTGACTTATCTAAATTTTCTTTCTTCCGCTCCATTTACTGCATTGCAGTTAATTATAAACACCAGGGGTTTGACACCTGCCATGTTGACACTGATGTGAATATATCTTCTGTTGTCTTTAAAGTTACCCACAAATTGTCATCAGTAGGCCTTTTCACTGGATGCACATTCTATGTGCATGGAATGGGGGAAAAACATTTTTCCTACAAGAATAATTTCTTACAAACCTATAATTTCTTATACTCTCCATAGGTACAAACCTAGTGAAGAGACGTTACTGCAGATAGATCGGTTTTGTGTAAACACCATTGCTGAATGCGACATTGGTCCAAACCGGAGATTGTCTCCATGGTCACAGTCATTTGCATCAACAACATCAACAGCATCAACGGCATCAACAACATCTACAAATATTGTTCCTTTGTCTGTACCTAGTTTTGCTTCTGGGGCGCTTGTGAAGTCATTGAACTATGTGCGCTCTCTAGTGTCTCAACATCTTCCAAGGCGGTCATTCCATCCGGCTGCTTTCTCTGGAGCCCTCTCTGCAACTAGACAGTCTCTTCCGAGTTTGTCTTCTTTGTTGAGTAGATCCTTTAATGCGCAACTAAGCCCTGCACATAGTGAACCTTTGGAGAATAAAGATGTCACAACTTTGTCTATTTTGAACTTATCAAACATTGAAAAGGTTGATGGAATGGGGGATCTTGAATACTTTGCACTTGATGTTCTCAAGTGGCGCTGGCTTGGGGAACAGCAGTCATCATTCTTGGCGACTGACAGGTAATCACAGATACTTGTGTGTGCCTTCTTATTGGTCAGTTTACAGTTTTATTTGATCATTATGCCATGTTTCTTCTATTGGTTAATTAACTAACTTGAGTACTTGACATGCTCCACTATCAAGTGATCGTATTGTAAATCACCAAGACATGAGAACCCGTAATCTCCTAGAAGTAGGTGCAGCAGCTCTACTTGTTGGAGATAAGGATGCTAAAATGAAAGGTCAACATTGGAAGTATTTTGGAACTGCTGGTATGCCTTATCTGGATCAACTGTTGCAACCTTCACCAGTAACAACAATTACTGATTCTGCCGCTGCGCGTTCCCACTTGAGAGCAATAACAGCATCTAAGCGCACTAAATCCGGCCCTCGTCAAATATGGTATGCTCTTCCCTCTCGTATCATTGTCATGAAATCTTGGTGAACTTTGTTACAGCATTTGAAAAAATTGTGTGGAAATTTTGTTGCACATAATTCTGAGAAACTACAACAGGACATAAGCATGAAATTTAAAGATAGTCATGTGACCAATTTTTTAATTAAAGATATTTCTTTATAACCACTGGCCTTTGGATATATTTCTTTTACCACCAGGTGATTTACATTGAAGCTAATCTCTTGTTAATCCCTGTTTTCAGTGAATTTTTTTTTTTTTAAAACCTTCACTCACTAGTCTTATCCTCTGCAACTTTAACTTTGATACGATAGTAAAGTTTGACCAAGTTCTATTTTGAACATTGCACACCAAAATTTCAGGGATGATTCTCCGGCGAGCACATTTCGTCCACGGGCTAAGCCGCTATTCCAGTATCGTCACTATAGGTAACAAATAATAAACTTTGTTGATTATGATTCATTGTTTTCTTTATAACTTGGTCCACTTCTGATTGTGGGTGTGAGGGTTTTGGTTTTAAACTTCCCTTTCATTTGTTAATTTCTTGATGTTTTAGAACAGAGGGCAACTTAGTTGTTAAATTCATAGTTGTAGTAGCTTCCACTTATGTTTATAAACTGGAAATTCAAATTTTTAGTGTTATATGTTACTCTCTCTTTCTGCATCTCTCGCTCACCATATTTTGGTTGTGGATTAGCGAACAACAACCGTTGCGGTTGAATCCTGCTGAGGTTTGTGAGGTCATTGCTGCAGTTTGCTCTGAGTCATCTTCGCAGAATGCTAATGTGATGACAGGATCATCTAGATTAAATAATAACTATGGAAAGCCGTCGATGGATGCTGCAGTGAGCGTCCTTATCAAACTTGTTATTGACATGTATGTTTTCTATGCATTTGGCTAGTATTTTTGCAGTTCATTCTTGATGCCATATGTTTATTCTGTATGCTCTCTCTCTCGCACACACACACAAAACTAATTCCCGTTTTCTGCCTCATTGTGTTTTGAAAATCTCTTTTTGTAGGTATGTTTTGGATTCTGGAACTGCTGCACCTCTCACTCTGTCTATGCTTGAGGTGATGGTGAACTACATTATAATTTTTCATGATTAGAATATGCAGTTCTCTTTTTTCCCCTTGTTTCTTCGTTCATTAGCTTACAATGTTTTATTATTTAATCTTTCAGGAAATGCTTAATTCTCCAAGAACAACATGTCGGGTTCGTGCTTTTGATTTGATTTTGAACCTAGGAGTTCATGCTCATTTATTAGAGCCAATGGTGACCGATAACGCCTCCACGATTGAAGAAGAGTATTCCCAAGACTCATATTTTGACAGTGAAGCTAAGCTTGCAACACAAGGCATGAGAAGATCAGATTCTGTTCTGATGGGCACTTCCTCAGCTATTCATAATTTTGAATCTTGGATTTTAAATATTTTATATGAGATATTGCTTCTTCTTGTTCAGGTATATTAGCTCTGTCATATTTGATATAGCACTGCCATTTTGGATGCACGGAACTTTTCGGTTTTAGGTTACATAGAAAAATTGGCCAAGAGAAAAGGTTACATGAAACAAGCTACAAACTAGTGCTGTTAATTTATAGTTGAAAATGATACAAAGAAAGACATACCAGTTGTCCATCTAAAATAAGTTTCCAACTAAAACGAAAAAAGTTATAGTTGAAATGTCAGAATTAAAACATATCTCCCACCCTTTAGACAAAGAAGCCACACTGATGGCAGATTTCTGCTCCTCTTCCAATGAAAATCCTTCGCCTTATCTTTGAAAATTCTGTAGTTTCTTGACACTGAAACAAATCCTAGAACACATTTTAACTATACAATTTTCCTTTTGTATGTTTTATCTTCTCATATCGTGGAACTTATTGTCATTGTTCTTTACCATCTAGTTCTCTCTTTCCTTTCTTGCAGATAGAAGAGAACGAAGAATCTGTCTGGGCTTCTGCTCTTAGCTGTTTGCTTTATTTTGTCTGTGATAGAGGCAAAATCTTGAGAAACCGGATAAATGGCCTTGACATAAGGGTGAGATATTTTGTAATTTTGTATATCAAGGCTGTAATCATTGAGAATATTCAATAGTGAGTTTGTTCTTAGTAGTGATTAATGGAAACCTCTCCTATAATACCAGACGTAAGGCTGTTTATGACCTCATATGTCTAGTTTGTATCAAATATGCCTTAATCTACAAAGGCAATTAATATTTCTTGTCTATCGCATCAGTTATGATTTTCAATCATGGTGGTTTTAATGTTACTTCCTACTGTCAGGTTGTTAAGGCACTACTAGAAATTAGCAAGAAGCATTCTTGGGCCGAAGTAGTTCATTGCAAGCTTATTAGCATGTTAGCAAACATGTTTTATCAAGTACCTGAAGGAACCAACAAGGCTGCTTCAAGTACCCAATTGTTTCTGGTGGAGCAAGTTGATCTGATTGGTGGAATAGAGTTTATTTTTCTTGAGGTATGCTAATAATTTATTGTGAAACTGAAACAAAAAGAAAAGAAAAGAAAGTAATTAGAAATAAAGAAATAAGTAGTTAGTTGATTCCTAGCATTTAGCTAAGACCCTTGGTAATCACAATCCTTTTATTGTCTGTGAGTTGTAAAGCATTTGCCTGATGTTGTCACAATTTGTAAGTGCTTATCCTTATTCTTTGGGGATGTGAAAGCAATTTTAATGATCTAAATGTGTAAAAATCACTTTCGGAGACAATGTACATACATACTCAAATATCGTGTCCCTATAGACGATGGCAATAGTCCCGTTATTTGAGATAAGCTTTACCTAAACGTTATTTCATATGGTCATGATTTAGGGAACTAATCTATAACAGTTTTTGCATGCTTTGTAAAAATGGTTTCTTTCTACCACAAAATTTATCTGATTGCAAGCAATAACTCTTTGCAATGCAGTATTCACTTGCAAAATCAAGGGAGGAAAGGAGAAATCTCTTTTTGGTGCTTTTTGACCATGCCTTGCATCAAATAAATGAAATATGCATAGCTACCGGAGTCACTGAGTATAGTGATGATGAGATTCAGCCTCTTGTTGCCCTGCTCAATCTGGCTGATGCGCCTGAAGCTTTTTATATATCTGTTAAGCTTGGGTTGGTAGGCATCGGGGAAATTTTGAGGAGTTCTATTTCTGATGCATTGTCTAGATATCCGAACAGTGAACGGCTAAATATGGTAATGTCTCAAAAGTTAGTGTGTTGGGTTGGTGTGAGTCAATGTGCATTTATGTTCTGTTTGTTCGTTCTCAAGTTTGTTTAGTGCATGCGGTGTGTGGGTATGCTATGCTTCTTCTTTTTTTCCTCTCATGTTTGCTCTTTCAAGAGTTCAAACTATACTGTATGCAAATTCAATGCAGCATTTTGTTAATCTAACCTTCACTTTGGTTCTCGTATTCTGAAAATGTGCCTTGAGGTTCATTCTCATCTGAAGAAAAGGTGACTTTGAGATTGGTTCCATTTTTTTTTTTCTTTATTTTTTATCGGGTTGACTTTATCTTTTTTCTAGAATAGATAAGTGCGTATGTAATATATGTGGCCATGAGTCTGATCTGGGCATTGGACAACCTTACTGTTAAATGCAGTCATTGTGCATGGCCTTGCTATAGCAAAAGCCTATCAGATATCTTAGTCTCTCCCTCTCAGAAAGACTCTAGAACTTCATGTTGAGTCTGATCTGGGCATTGGGCAACCTTGCTGTTAAATGCAGTCGTTGTGCATGGCTTTGCTATAGCAAAAGCCTATCAGATATCTTAGTCTCTCCCTCTCAGAAAGACTCCAGCACTTCATGTCATGCATTAACAATTCTATCCTTTTTGCATGTGGTGTGTACCCTGTATAAATTTCTGATATGATTTCTACAAATTAGGTTTCTGCAAAGTTCTTGACTAGTATCAAATTGTCTTTTGTTATATACTTATAAGGGTAAATTACTCAAATGGTCCTCAAACTTATACATGATTTACATTTTGATCCCTCAACTAAATTATTCGTTCAAATGGTCCATCAACTCTATATTATTCGCTCCAGTGGTCCTACCGTCTAATTTTCTGTCAGATTTAACCAAATTTTAGGGTAAATAATGACCAATTTGCCCTCATATTTAACGGAAATATTGATAGAATGTAACGGTAGGACCAATGGAGCGAATAATATAGAGTTGATGGACCATTTGAACGAATAATTTAATTGAAGGACCAAAATGTAAATCAAGTATAAGTTTGAGGACCATTTGAGTAATTTACCCTACTTATAAAGTGATTGTGTAATCAATTTCATATAGGCTTTAGTTGGACTTGATCTTTCAAATCCAAATCTCTGTAGCCTGTAGGTGTATTTGTTCTCATTATTTCCAGAGCTGGAAAAGGCTCCCTTCCCTTGGTACAGCAAGTGGGTGGACTGGTTGTTTGATTTGGACTTTCTATGGTGCAGTCTCCTGCATTCAGAGTGGGCCCCGTGTAGGTACATTGACTTAGCCATTCAAGTCTAACCAGCACTCTCTATTTTATGTGGAAAGAGAGGAGCTGGATCCTTCAAAGCTACTCACTTGAATACTTGAAAAGTAAGATTACCAATTATTAAGTTGATTAGGTTGAACTACAACCCAGCTCCTCCGCTTTGGGTTTTTTAATTCCTATTTGCTATCCTACTGTTGGCATGGATAGTGGTGGGCTGGCTGATGAGCTGTTGTGGAGTATCACATGTTATGTTTTATTTTCACTTTGATGCTTTACTGAGATATTTCACCAGTTTCATAAATTGTTGGACAGTTATTTTTTGTTATATATTTTCATTTCTTATTGGACAAGTCAATTAGTTACAACAATTTATCAAAGTTGCCTGCTATCTAAAATTTACTTTTACTTTACAGCTGTTGGACAGTGTGATGGACAAATTTGGTGCAACAATATGTTCATTTACTCATTTGGACATGGAGTTCTCACATATGATGCAGATAACCAAATCTTACAAGTCTCTGGATAGCATTGAAGGGGCAGTTCTGAGAAATGGTGTTGGCATGAAAGCAAAGCTCTCATGGGCCATTTTACATTCCCTTCTTCATTCAGAAAGAACTACTTACCATCGGAACGGGTATGTCTGGTTAAGTGACCTGCTTATTGCAGAAATTAGTGAGGAAAGGAATACAAGCATATGGTCAAATATCAAAAGCATGCAGCAGAAAATTGCCCATGCTGGTGTTCATGATTCTGCAGTTGCTTCCGATGTTCCTTTGCCCATTTGGCTTATGTGTGGGCTTTTGAAGTCAAAGCACAACTCCATCAGATGGGGCTTTTTGTATGTTCTTGAAAGGCTTCTCATGAGGTGTAAAATTTTGTTAAATGAAAGTAAAATCCAGCAATCACTTGGAAGTGATATTGGCAATATACGCAAAGACAGCCGTCTTGAGAAAGCTAATGCAGTGATAGACATCATGAGTACTGCCTTGTCCTTGGTTTTTCAGATAAACGAAACAGATCGCATCAATATATTGAAGGTAATTATTTAAGAACTAGAAAATGTCTTCACTAGATGTTACAGATGGTCTTCAGGTCCTAGAGATGCATATAATGCAAAAGCAGGAAGAGGCAACCGACCTAAATGCATATGCTTTGATTAAATGGTTTTTAACATTTTGTCTATGAATGCTACCTTTGAACTTGAATGTTTGGGAACACATAAGGTGTACCACTTCTCGAATATTTTAACAGATGGCATTGTGGGGACTCTGAAGTACTTCTCTAATTACCTTGCTGCTGGGTCAAATGAGAATGTAAAATGTTTGTTTGCGCATAATTGTATTAGTTATATGTTGAATGTTTCTTGCCCTTAATGCTAGACATTATTAGGCTTGGCATCATGACAAAGTATATTTTTATAAAAAAGATTCACTGGCTTGGAATTCTGATAATATGCTTTAATGTGAGAGAAAAGAGATGAAAAATCAAATTTAGTTCATCTAGAGCAAATCTGTTTTCTTCAACAATATTGGAGAATTTGCTTTGGGCTGATGCAGAGTCCATTTTTATTTTCCCCTAAGGCATCATTTATGTTTCATGATTGAATGAAATTCCCTTGTGCAACTTTTGATTAGCATAGAGTATTCTGTCTCCCTTATCTCCTATTTTTCCTGGTTTTTTTAAACAGATGTGTGACATCCTATTCTCTCAACTGTGCTTGAGAGTTCCTCTAGCAAATGCAACAGAGTTCGGAGATGATTCACAGCTTGGTAGGGTTCTTAGTTCCATGGAGGGAAATAAAAAAGTTGATGAGAAAGAAAATTCTGACCAGGATGTCCGTATGGAAGAAGCCAGTGGCAGACCTGTCTACAGTAATAACAATCGTCTTGATCATGAGACAGAATCAATGGCAGCACTGCTTCTTCGAGGACATGCCATAGTTCCCATGCAATTGGTTACACGTGTTCCAGCTGCTTTGTTCTATTGGCCATTGATTCAACTTGCTGGTGCAGCAACGGACAACATTGCGTTGGGTATAGCTGTTGGAAGCAAAGGAAGAGGGAACCTTCCTGGTGCCACATCTGACATACGAGCTACCCTTCTGTTACTTCTAATTGGTAAATGTACTGCAGATCCTGCTGCTTTCCAGGAAGTAGGTGGGGAAGAATTTTTTAGGTGATTCTGAAATTTTATGCTAATGCTACCATTGCATGATCTTGCTATTTTTTCCTTTTTTTTTGTGTGTGTGTGATTTGATATGTAATTACTTTTAAGACATAAATTCAGGGAACTCTTGGATGATACAGACTCGAGGGTGGCATATTACTCTTCAGCTTTTCTTCTGAAGGCAAGAATGCTGTTTCTCCCTTATCCCAACAAATTACAATGTACTGAGTATGTGGTGAAATATACCCTGCTAACATATTTAATTTGGTATTTTACAGCGGATGATGACAGAAAAACCTGAAAAGTACCAACACATGCTTCAGAATCTTGTTGTTAGGGCTCAGCAGGTGGGCCTTGTTTTTAATGCGTTGCATGCCATCGCACATTTTCATATATGATTCCTGAAAAAGATAATGTCATCTTTTTAGCATAGAATTATTCTATTGTCGCACCTTTGATTTTGATATGGTGTTCGAAATATACAAATCCTGACAAAGAAACATTGAAGTATATGAACTTGTTTTCTTTATAGGAGCAATATCATATTGGAAGATTATGTTTGACTAGATAACACAGTTGGGAGTATGATACTATTAGGCATCCTGATAAGCAACTAATATAGCATTCAACCATTGGATTCCTATTCCTTGTAAGAAGAGCCAGAAACATTCGTTATTATTCTGAAACCAGCCTTTCCTTATCCCTTATAGAGAGATTATTTCTAGTGAATTACTCATCCTTGTATTTGTGTTTTTATTGCTGATTAACATGGTTGGCAAATTTGTAGCTGCTAGTAGAGGAGATTGTTACAAGGTAACTTATTGCCTACACATGTCAGAAATACAGTTAAAAAAGATGTAAATCATCTTTTATAAATACTTGTAAGAAGAGTTGCATTCCAATTCCTTGTAAACTTATTGTTTTCTTATTGGCCCTCTTTCTACCCTTAAAAAAAAAAAACAAAAAACAAAAAAAAAATGCTTGAAATCTGGGTTGTCTCTCAATTACTTTAATATGGCATTGCTAGTTTTGGGACTGGATAGTCACATCTCACTGCCGTGTTTGCTCTGTGCAGAGCAACAATGAAAAGCTGTTGGAAAATCCATATCTTCAGATGCGTGGAATACTGCAGCTGGCGAATGATCTTGGAACTGGGTTGTAATCTGGTGATGCAGATTTGTAGATGTTGCCCTTGACTTGTAGAAGAGTGCATCCAAGCACAGAGCTTCGTCCCACCTCTATGATGCTTATGCTATTCTTCAACTGGGATAAGCTTAATTTTGTAAGCACACATGAACTCTTTGGAATATGATTTCTGAAGGTACTTAAAGTGGCTAAGAAATGGAGTTGAAGACAAAATTTTGCAGTTACTGACAAAAAATAGTAAAGACAGAGGGTAGGAGATGCATTCACTTTTTGGATAATGCTGGAAAGTCTTTCCTACAGGACACAATGCTCCAACATCAGCAATCAGTGCCTTGTGGTTGTCTTTCTCAGATTATTAGAAAATGCTGAGACAGATTGATATCTACTTCTCAAATCTTCCTCTCCATATTGTACAATTATGTAGTCAATTGTTGGGGGGCGCCTTTGTTTTGTAAAATATATGAAGTTCATGTTCAGCTGAAGGATTATGACTGGGGACTCGTAAGAAAAGAAGTTACGAAGAGTGCAAGTCGTTCAAGAAAATTTTGGAAATGCTTAATTTTTCTTCTGCCTTTCGTTCTGCCATTGGACATTGCGATTCTTGGGCCTAACATGTAAACATATCACCAGGTACTTCCACCTATCTTCAATGCTAATAAAAGTGGTCCATTTATGTTATCATTGTATTTCTGAACACCAGTTTTCTCCCTTCTATTTTATTGCTGGTATATATATGCAACTGCGTCAATATATGCATGCATTATTAATTATTTGAACTTTTGGCTCTAGTTGGACCCACTAAATTTGTTTCTATGTAGGTTCAACTTGAATCGGCCGAATTCTTGTTACATGTACACATGGAAATAATCTGATTATTTTCTGTTTCATAACCATTGATTTTTGTGAACTCATTATTATTGTTATTATTTGTAGCACGATCATAACATTCTGCCGAAGTTTGTTTTTTTAATACATATTTTTTGTGTGAATGCAGTGCAGTTAGTGTGCATTACGATGCCAAGAGACCTTATGGGAAACTTTTGGAAAATATACTGTACAGAATCAAGATTTCCATTTTCCTCAAAGCCTTCATTATGTTTTTGTAATTCCTGAAGGCGATCTTGATGCTGGCTTTTATGAAAGGCATACATGGGTGATAATTTTTTTCCCTTTTACATTTGTTAACTCATAGAGGTTCCATCAACCCGACAGCAACGAGAAGAGAATCAATCTTTGTATGTCTAGTGGACTGGATACCAAGGTATTAGAGGGTAAGATTGGACGCTAGGCCCTCTAATTCCATTATTAGGGGCATTACTGGGTGTCTGTTTTTTCAGGGCATCCTAAAATGTGCCTGCTATGATTTTTGGATATTCAGGTTTATTTTTGACATTGTAAATATGTGATTTTTTTCCCTTTGTTTCCTTCGACTAATTGTTGATTGTTGTAAAATGGCTGTAGAGAAATTTAGCTTTTTGGCATGGCTGTTGAGAAATTTTGTTTTTCATGTATGACATCCAAGCGATTGATTTCTGAGAGAAGTATGATTGGTTTTTATTTATTCCTTCTCTTGAACCTTGCTGAATGATTTCTATTTTGGACAATTATGTGTGCACGCGCGTGTGAAGGGGTGCACAAACCCAGTGCCATATTTCAATCGCTAATCACGAAAGCAAAAGCTTAGGAGCCCAAGGCCTACATGGCTACACCCTGCTTTTGGAGAGAAACTTTCATGCAATGGGGATAACACTTTTTGTTATTCTGGTCAATAATGCAATGAAATGTAGGATAACATTTTCACATGTCATTGTGTTATTGGCCAAGGATAGTAAAACAGTGTTATCCCTATTTCATATAAGTTGTTTTGCTACTTTTGCACCTAAAAATATCTCATCATACGCCACTTGACGTGTTGATGTAATATAATTTCATCAAATCATGTAAAGAAAATGTAGCATTCGTATTGACCCAAACTGACTAGACATGCTTCTAACATAAAATCATTAACGATGCTTGAAAAATAAACTTATAAGAAATGAGTGAACCATAACATAAGCCGATAGAAATGATCAACCATATGATATAAATACTTTTCCGATGATCGCAGCGGAAGCCAGGAAGAAGTATTTTGCTGGCCAACAACGGCCGAAAAATCTCAGTGATGTCCATGCATAAACATGTATCTTTTGTTTTCTGTTACTACAACTCGTGGAACTTACTAATGATGTAAGATAGATTCAAAGGAGCAAGTAATGCTCCATGTATGTATATTGCCAGTTTGTGACTTAACCCCCTAAACTACCAGTGTGAGCAATTCATATTTGCATAGCTTTTAGGCGGTAGTTCTCCAAGTCGGCGTCCAGATCTTCTGCAGTCACCTTCTCACGAGGCTTCTTCACCTTCCCACTAGGCTTCTTCACCTGTCCACCGCCCCTTGCAAGTCGAAACCCACCAGCACCACGGCCATGAAACAGTCCCCTAGCACCAGCTCTTCCTCGGCTACTGCCCATGACAAAAAATACGTTGAAAGACTATTGGAATCCCTTTCCCTAATAGTGCTATTTTCGAGTTTAACTAACCAAATGCAGGTCTAAACGTGCAAAAAATGACAACCGTTTTAACAGGATTCTTCAACAGTATTAGACTGCAGTTTCAAGCATGTGACAGAAGCTGCCCAAAAATTTAGCTTGGCCCAATTGACAGTGATACACAGAACACGAATATAGATTCAAACCCAAAAGAGAGAGAGAAACTATATACCTTTGGAAGACAAAGTTTGGATTTCCCGGAATGCTTCTTGTACTTGGAGGCACAGAAATAGGAGCAACAGGATTCACTCCTACAAGCTCAATTTTCAATGGCTTTCCAT
This sequence comes from Prunus dulcis, assembly GCF_902201215.1. NCBI lineage: Eukaryota > Viridiplantae > Streptophyta > Magnoliopsida > Rosales > Rosaceae > Prunus > Prunus dulcis. Next base: position 21,371,125 of record NC_047651.1, on the reverse strand, counting down.
CAAGCTGAACATTGTTGTATTTCTCAATTGCTGCAAGAGCATCTGAATGGTGTACAAAGATGACTTCCGCTGTTCCCTAAATATAAGCAAACCTTCTAAGCCACCAAAAGACAAAATATTCTTTTAAACAATCTATTAATGTAAAACTGGAAAGATACCTTTGATCTTCCGCTCCTATCATAATGGACTGTATGTCGTTTAACGTGACCAATCTCAGAGAAGAGCAACTGCCACGTTGCATTGTAGTTATTAACTTTTCCACTTAATTTCCAACAAGTTGTGGATACATATATAACGTCCAAAGAAGATTAAGTTTAACATAAGATGGGTGCTGATGCACCAATTGTCATGTAGAAGTCCTAGCCTAACAACAGTAAGAAAAATTAAGAAACATCCATTGAGGACTGAGCAGCATCCTATGTATTATTAGCAACTACAGAACCATACCCTACAAACACCATGCATGCACATTTCCATGTATACAAGCAAAAACCAAAGAAATAAAACAAATGAATACAGACTCGTGTTGAAAATCAATGTGCTTTGTTTTTCAAATGCTGCCACAAAACACACAAGTTTAATTACCCATCCTAATAACACTAGATTGGAAGAATTCAGTGCATATCCAAAAATATCATTAGATACAGGAGGCATGAAATGACACATTCTCAATCTTGGTTCCAGGAGAACTTTTCTTGCTCATTTCCTACATAGATTACAAAGACTGTATCAAAAGACAGACCCCATTTCAAACAAACCCCAGACGGAGATTCAGGGTCACAGTAATATAGCAACCATATAGGTATACACCGCACACCTGCAACCCCATCTCAGAATCTGGAAGCCAACCACATAACCATATATACAGCTCTGTTTTCTTCTTCTGTTTTTCGGTGAAAACTCATGTTTGTCATAGTTGTGCCCTCTTTACCCACATAGAAATTTCACCAAACCTCAACACATTATATGCAGACACAAACAAAGAAAGCATATAACAGAAACGAATTAAAAACTAAAAAGAACAAAAGAACTACCTCAATATCGCTGTTAGAAACATCATAGTCTAAGTTAGATAAGTATAATTTGGTGCCCTCCTCTGTGTCTGTGCCTCCGCTCACTTCCATTTCTTGCTCAACGGTTGTTCTCACCACTTGCATAATCTGCAACCCACATTAAAAACACACAACAAAAACCTCATACATAACAGAGCTAAATATACAGAACCATATGCTTGTTTGGTTGCTGAGAAAATGTAGCTTAAAGAATTTACTTGGCGTAGAAAATTTAAACACTCAAAACAAAGCTTAAAATATTTACTTCCCTGGTTTTCTCTTTCAAAAAATAATTTGCAGTATAAATATGAATATATAGTATTTTATTTATTTTATTTTTCGGTGCTTATTCTCAGCAACAACCAAACAATAGACTAAAAACTCATCAAACTTGAAAATGCAGGAAAAGAGAAACGGTGGCACACCGGTTGAGCAGAGTACGGCGCCGTTCTGACGGTGTTGCGGTTCATGAGCCGACGAGTTGGGCCTGGGCCGTAGCCACGGCCACGGCCACGGCCTCGGCCTCGGCCTCTGAAATAACCATGATACTCTCCGGGTTTCTTCCTTTTCGCAATGAGCTCGTCAAGTGACATGTCCAGACCCCGGGGCATTTTCGGTAAACGCTGAGAGCTGAGGTTTCGCGAGGACAGTGACAGTACGGACAGTGAAGGGGTTTTGCTTTTGCAAAGCTCACTCAGTCACTGAAAGAGACGTTTTAATGGGAGCAGAAAATGTATATGGCCAGCCAAAGGCGGTTAACAATTGTTGTCTTCAGAGGCACGCATGATTCGTGAAACGCAGCCAGAAATGAGACACGTGTCGATCACAAGCAAAGAGCGGTCTTTTTCCTTTATTTTTTTTTGGTAATGGCTATTATTTGTAAATAGTAGCAGTAGTAGGACCATTTGCAGATCAGGTCACACTAGACTATACTGAACCTGATTTAGGGTTTTAGAAAGGGCTTTTCCCAAAAATCTCCACTTTGATTCTTGTCGTTGGAGATCCAGAAATGCAGAGAACGATTACGATTTTGCGTGGGCCTCTGGTCAGAGACCGAGGGTTTTCCACGAGCTCGTCTTCTTCCCAGAAAATCGTCGTGTCCGTACTGTTCGAGAGGTTGCCTGTTGTCATTCCCAAAATCGACCCCGTCGTTTATGCATATCAGGAGTTCGCGTAAGTTCGCTATTTAATCCCTCTCTGTTTTTCTTCCTTGTTTTCTTTCTGTTTGGTTGCTCAGAAAATGCGGGAAAAATGCACTTAGACGTAGATGGGAAACTAGGGCAGGGCTTTGTTGCAGAGGAAGTTGTGGGAAGGAAATGAGAGAAAAAAACTGAAAGTTTAGTTACTTTGTATGTTAGAAACTATATGGTCTAGCGGATTTGAGATGGACTGAGCTCAGGTTTACATTTTCGAAAGATGGGACTAAACATTGTTATGATCACTCGTAAATAAGTTTAATTCTTTCAATTCCTCTGCTTGAGACTCTGGGCAAGTGACTGGTGACAGCCATTTTAGTTTTTCGGTTAGATGACTGCTTTTCGAAAGAAAAAAAAAACACAGTTTTTTGGCGTGCTATGGTCATAGTTGCTGACAAGAGTACCTACATTTGCAAAATTTTGGTTTTAACTAAATAATTATGTGAATTTGTGTTTTGAGTAGCTCATATTGGCTTATTACCCCCCTTGGATTTTAGGTTTCGGTGGCGACAGCAATATCGGCGCATATATCCAGATGAGCTTTTAGATAAGTCTAATGCTAGGTAAGGTTTGTTTTAAAGCTTAACTGGTTCATCTGAGTTTATGTTGTTATAGACTTCATCGCATGTTCACATTAATGAAAACAAATATAATGTTGGTGCTTCTTTTGACTTCTACTGTAGGAAACACATAACAGCGCTTCACTTCTGTTCTATTCACTAAATTTAAACCGTAGGACGCATTCACCACTAAAGTTTACTCTTGAGTATATTTGCCAATTTAACTAAATATCTCAATCTCAGATCTGTGTGCTGATTGGAATGTCCCTAGATTTCCAACATTTATTGAGACATATTCTTTCCATTGTTATGTCAATTTCAATGGTTCCAACTCCTTGAGTAATTTTTAATAATTGAAGGTTTTTTTTAGATGTTGATATGCATTCTTTAAACATAGTGGACACTGTTTTATTTAATGAAAGTCATGCAAGCATCCTTCTGGACTCTGTTTTATGCGTTCCAGAGTTCTGAAAAGGGGTGATGTTGATATTAGTATGAGGAAAGATGAGGTTTAGTACATGTTCAGAGAGGTGCATCAATACAAGAATAATTGTAATGAATTAAGGCATGATAAAGAACGAAAAACTTTATATTCTGATTGGCATTGATTAGTCTACAAAACCACCATTACAAAAGCACATTCCATTTCATTCATTATGTTCAGATTTTATAGGCAGTGCCAAAAGTATATGCGTCAATCTATCCTATAAAAGTAAAGTGTATTTGCAATTTTTTTGGTCTTTTGTATAAGCCTTACTCACGTTTGCTGCTCAGAAGAAAATTGCAAATAAAAGTTATCACTCTAGCATGACACTTACTTTTGGTGAACAGGGGAAAGGGTGACTACCATATTGATTATGTACCTGCTCCGCGGATCACTGAAGCTGACAAAATGAATGATAGAAAGTATGGAATCTAATTCGGATGATGGTTATATAAGAATCCTGCTCTTCTTCTTACTTAAAAGAAAAAAAAATCTTTCAATTTTATTTCAAGTTCAGGAGTACTTGAATTTCTTATTGCTTAGAAAATTGTGGGATCGTCATTGTTCATATTATTTTAAAACCATTTCTACATCTTCTTGGAAGTTAGAAGACAGATAATTGTCCTTTACTGCTAGTGGTTGGACATTTGACTGATTTTTATTGATTGTTTGGTTTGGTCAATACTTAATTGCCTGTTCTTTCTAACTTTCTTTGTTGATGCCTGTCTGTTCTTCCATTTTGGATTAATAAAATACGACGTTATTTAGGTTTAATTGAAGGAACTTCAAGATGCCATGTATGCTTGTGACTTGGAGTTATCATATCGATTAGATATTTCTGGTAGTAGCTAGTTAAACTTCTTTTGCTGAGAGAAAAGAAGAAAAAATTAACAACTCATTAGGTCCTTAATATGATAACCGTATGTGGACTGATTTTGAAACTGACATTTTCTTGAGAAATACGTGTCCTATATGTGAGAAACACAAAAATAAGGTCCTGAATGTTAAAAGTTGATTTTCTTGTTCTTTAGGTCATTGCAAAGAGCACTTGACAGAAGATTGTATCTTCTTCTCTATGGAAACACGGATGGATCTGCTGGGAAGTCAGTCTGGCATTTTCCAGAAAAGGTTTACCAGTCTGAAGAGACATTGCGGAAGGTGATGGTTGCTATATGATGTTGTACACTTCTCTCTCCTTAAATCCTGTGTATTTTCTTTTTCTGTTCCTCGGTCACATTAATCCCATGTATTTTCAGTGTGCAGAATCTGCATTAAAATCTATCTTGGGAGATCTTTCACACACATATTTTGTTGGAAATGCTCCCATGGGCCATATGGCTACACAGTCAACAGAGGATGTGCCAGGCTCTCCATCTGTTAAGGTATGCTTTTGTAAATCGTTTTTTTTTTTTTTTCTGTCTTCCACTGGCGTCAGCCGATAAATATCAAAACGTATATCGGTGCTCCCTATGATTCCTATTATCAAAAATTAAAGATTGATCACAATTTGACATTTGGTTTCCCCTTTTCAGCAATTCTTTTTCAAGTCTCAAGTGATTGCAACCAACAAGTTCAACATTAAGAAGTGTGAGGATTTTGTTTGGGTGACCAAGGATGAACTGCTGGAGTATTTTCCTGAGAAAGCTGAGTTCCTTAATAAGATGATCATCAGCTGATTCAACACACATTTTGTTCTTGCATAAGGTTTTTGCAATTCAGTTGAAGCATGAATATCGACTGTTGGTTGAAGAGTTGAAGCTAACACACAGAATCTTAGGCTGTAGGTGCCAAAGTTGATATTTTCTGCGTGTTCGTTCATGCTTTTGGTGACTAAAGCTAGGCTCAACACTTGCATTTATGGATAGTTTCACTTTTGCATCGAAGCGATTCATATCTGCACAATATTTTCATTTAAAAAGAAACTCTAGTGAAATATTTATTTACGAACGCGACCCATATAAGAGAAGGTGTGCCTTTTCGAATAATGGGAGATTTCTAACTAAAGTTGTTTATGGAAAAGAAAAACCAGTGTAAACATGGACGAGGAGGAAATGATTTTAATATGACCACTTTTAGCAGCGGTTTCACAAACCGTCAAGAAAAACTGTACTTACAACGGTTAGCGACGGTAAAAAGCGTGGTTAATTACATTTTCTAATCTGAGTGCCTTATTTTCGTCACGATAGCTCAGAAATTCGTCGCCTAAGAGAAAAACCCGCCGCCAATGGTTAAAAGTCGTCATTTAAAGCACTACTTGGCTATTTTATGCAGATTTAAGCGTCTGCCCTTCTGTTTTCCGGTAGGCATTTACTTTCCTTCCCCTATTATACTGCAGGAAATTTAGTAAACCAAGAGGGAAATATGCGTTGGCATTCTCTTATGAGTTTCAACATTCAACTTAGCAAAAATCTCAAAGATTTAAGGGGATAGAGCAATTGGGTTCTTGGTTCACGATTATATGTACATTTTCTAATTAAGTCCATCTCTTGTAGGTTCATTATTCAAAAATGTGTATATCCAACCATACTTGATATCAGATTGCCTTGGGTGTCCTTCGTCATGTAAGGCTTTTAAAACCCATCTAGGTGACCGAATTAGGATAATGGTTCCCGACCTGCATCGGGCTCGAAAAACTGAGCTAAAGCCTAGGGGTTCAGATTTTTGTTCTTTCTACTCCGAATTAGGATAGTTTCTAGATTTATCAAAATCAGATGTTTTGCTTGTTGCCCCACAAGGCCTAGAAAATTCGCAACTTGAATCTGTAATAAAAACACACTTCTTGTTATTCTTGTCTCCAAGCAATCTGCAAACCAGAAAGCTCTCCATGTTAAATCAAAGACCAGTATAAAAAGGATGTTTTAAGTAGTGAGAAGGGTGGGTTTAATTTCTCATTTCTCATTTATAATTGAAATGGAAAGCTGGCAAAAGTGACCTGAATGGTCAAGATCGACCTTATCCTCTTGGGTCCCCTTTTTGGTTGGTAAGCAGTATCTAATCAGCAAAACTAAATTCTGTAAAGCAATTTGATTCTTAAACATGTGTGAGGAAATACCTATATCAAGATTCTTGTTCTCGTTCAGGAGAGAGAGAGAGAGAGAGAGAGAGAGAGAGAGAGAGAGAGAGAGCATGCAAATGCATGCATTGATGATAACGATATGTATGATGAGGCACGTCTCTCTCGCTCTCTCTCTCATTTGGATTGAAAGGGCAGTTCAACAGAAGTAGTTGAGATGTAGTTGGCTGGCTTTAACCCTCATAGGGAGTAAAAATAGATGATCAACGCTATAGCTTAGCCTTCTCTTTTCAATTAGTTTCAGGTTTTCAACTCTCTAGTACTTGCAGTAAGCAACAATCCATCTCTCTCTCTCTCTCTCTCTCTCTCTCTCTCTCTCTCTCTCTTACACACACATGTACTGTGGGTCAGCCCAACCTCTTTTCACCTTCCAGCACCTTCAACTTTGTCGAACGTTTTTATATACATATATATACACACACTTGGGTATCACCAAACATTCTCAGTTCCTCTCTCGATCTCTCTCTCTCTCTCTCTTTTTCTCGCTCTTCTCTCTCTCATGTCATTCATTTCTCAGTAAATTATAAGCACCAGGAGTGATGGAAGGTCATCAAGAGCAATACTATCCACCTCCATCAACATTGTCATCACTACCATTATTGCCACCCCACCCTTCCTACCTTTTCCCATCCTCCTCAACCTCAATGAACCCTCCTCTTCCAGAGCCTCATCATCAGCAGCAAGCCCAGCTTCCAGACATTGACTGGATCAGCCTTCTCTCTGGTCATCATGATCATCAGATTAATAATAATGAGCCTGCTGCTATGGTGGAGGTTAATAATAATGAAAATAATGTTATTGAAGCTGCTCAGGAAGAAAAGGGTAGCAATAAAAGGAAAGGTGGTGAGGGCAGGAAAATTAGTGTGATGAAAAAAGCGAGCAGGCCTAGGTTTGCCTTCCAGACTCGGAGTGCCGATGATATTCTTGATGATGGCTACCGCTGGAGAAAATATGGGCAGAAAGCCGTCAAGAACAGCTTGTATCCCAGGTTATTCATTGATTTAATTGCTATATATTATAATTTGTTCTTAGAAAACACAGCACAAATAAAGTAGATATTGCTTTTGATTCTCACTTCAATATCAAATATTTTTCATATATAGGAGCTACTATCGATGCACACATCACACATGCAGTGTGAAAAAGCAGGTTCAGAGGCTATCAAAGGACACAAGCATCGTCGTTACAACTTATGAAGGAGTTCACAATCATCCATGTGAGAAGCTGATGGAAACCCTTACTCCTCTTCTCAAGCAAATGCAATTTCTCTCTAGGTTCTAATTAATTATGTATGCATGTATATAGCTAACTAGCTATGGCTTTTGCTATATATATGTAATGTAATCTCTTTAATTGTATTGGCAACTTGTACCTGCTCTTTACTTGTAAAAAGAAATGAAATGAAAGATGACCAATCCAATGCTAAGATATATGTATATGGTTCTTATGTTATATTAACATCCCCATTAATTTTGGTCTTCTATTTCTACATGGCTTAGAGCTTTGTGATTGGATATATATATGAGTAATTTTTCGATGTGACAATCACACTTCCACATGGTTTTACGACTCCATTCATGTTATTACACATGCATCTATTCGTTAACACTAAATTCTAAGTCCATAACATATTAACTATGGCATCCACTTATGTTATAACACATGGATTAGTAATACTGCATGACGGTGTGACTGTTAGAAATGATCCGCTAGTTCCTATTAGACAATTGGAACAGTATTCATTAGTCAAATAATATGGATAGAATATTTTCAAATTATATTTCATTTTCCAAAAGGAGGTATTTATAATACAATGATGTAACCCTATGGTTAAACAAGGAAACAAGATAAAATCCTAATTACACAATATCTATACAAAATGAAAGAAATAGTCCTAATAAACTATGAAATAAATCTCCCAGTTAAGCTAGAATCTCGCTAACATTATTTACCTCCTCGTCATTAATGCATGTATACATTTAACCTCCTTGTCATTAAATGTGAACAAGTTTATGAAATTTACTCACGTTGTTTCTTTCATCACGCGATATGAACTTGTGTTATGTAAGTTTTCTCTTAAATTTAGGTGTGTGTGTCAACTGAAGTAAATACTTCTGAGTGGGCTAAACCACTTTAAGATCATCATAAGCGTTTTTAACTGTGTTTGGTATAAAAAGTTAAAAATACTTATGACATGTTTACTAATCCGTAATCGGAATTCAAATAAGGAGTTTGATTCCGATTATAGATTACTCGTGTGTTTACTTCACATTAATGAATGAAATGCAAGTGAGGCCCACACAAATCTTTGGAGAACTAATTCATGAGTGGGAGGTGGTATCTAATTCATGGAGAACTAACCCATCAAAATTCATCTTTTTAAACCATTATATCCTCACACTATTTTAAAAATTCAAATTTGTCAATTTACTTTAACCAAACAATAGGGGCATTTTAGTAATCAAATTGGTTTCAATTCCAATTCATGGTATTTTAGTAAACAAATTATAAGAAATCCGTACCACTCATACATTGGAAATTCAAATTCTAACTCTTCTCATCAATTTTATTCAAGTTCACTTGATTATGAATTAGTAAACATTGAGCAATTGTAATTTGTGAAAAAAAGTTATAGACAAGTGTTCTTATTTTACACAAGCCCAAAACGAGGCGTAAAAGGAACGAGAGTGAGATGAGGGATATTTTTTTCCAAGTGGGAATAATAACCACCTACTCCACCTGATCGCGAATTCACGTCGTGCTTTCGTCACACTCCGTGTCCGTACACCCTCAATCAAACCGTCTCTCCATTCTCCACACACACCGCAACACAAGAGTCAGCAAAAACTTGACCCCATTCACATTCACATATATATTGCATAGCCCCCAAAACTTTCCTTTCCCTACCTTATTGACTCTTCTAAGCCCTCTATTGCATAGCCCCCAAAATGCTCGACGAAATTACTGCCTGAAACTAGAAAGTGTGCTGCGCGCTCTCGTCTCTGTGCGATAGAGTCAACAATGGAGGACGAAGCTATGCAGACGGCACCAGAGCCTCCGAACAAGAGCCCTAACTCGGAGCTCTCTCCCCATCCTGCCAAAATCAGGGAAGAAGGCGAGCTGTCTTCCGACGATGACGACGTATTTTTCCATCTTCCCAAACCCTAGCTCGTTTGCAATAGTTTTATATCGATTTGTTCCAATTCCTTGTTGAATCTGGGAGTTTCCAACTCATTTTGATGATATGCATACATAGATATGTATCTATATGCGTATATTATTGTTTGGTTTCTGCAAGTGTGAATCAATTTCTGATGATAGATTGGTTTTTAGAGAATGAAGTTCCCCTTGACTTAGGTTAACCAGCTGTATTAGATTGAGTAAGGGTGTTAGTTTTATATGAACTTCCTGTGAGTTCATTTCTTTGGGAGTTAAAATTGAGGTGAAATTTGAGATTGGAGCAGATTATGCTACGATATCCAGTGTCTGAGTGGAGGTTTGATTGTTATAATGTATTAAGCGCTGTCGGGGTGTTTGTGGTAAAAGAGAATAAGGTTTTTATCACTTCTCAGATTATCTGCGTGCTAATCTTCTTCAATTGCCTATTAATGTATTTGACTTTTTGTTTCCATTAATCAATTGTTTCATAGTTCTGCTGTCTAAGTTACTCCCCTATTCGGTATGCCTTATTTACATGTGCGTAGTGATTTATATGTAGTTAAATATGTGATATGTTCAATAATCAGTGTTTCTTCAAATCTGAGTTTGTTTGTAGCATTTAGGTATGCCTTAGATATCACCTGCTTTGTTTTTATTTTATTTTTTAATAGCAAAATGTTTGTTATTGTGTGTGATTTTTCAAGGGTTATTATTGTTTAATGCCCCCCTGCAAAGTTTATTGCAAAAATATTGTGGAAGGTGTTAAATCGGCACTCTCTATCCCACAGGAAAATACCATTTGTTCCGTTCCACATTCCACTGCTAGCAGTGTACCCACTTCAGGGGCCATGCTGGTTCCACCAATGAACAAGTTCACCCAAGGTACTCAAGAGGGTAAGTCTTGCTTGGCAAGCTAATGAAAGATCATGCATCCCTTCTTCTTTTTTATTTTCTTTTAAACATCCTTTGAAGTTGGGAAGTTTCATATAGAGCACCAATTTCAACTCCCAAGTTGTGCCAAATTGGCATTGACAGAGGCTGATTTTTCTTCATACCCTGCTTTAAACATTTTAAAATTACTTGTAGTCATGCGGGCTAAAAGAAAACATACTGTAAACAATACATGGATGCTATGAATTATTGCACTTGATGGCAACTCCCACACAGACTTCATGGTGCCTCATGTTTTTGGTACCAGAGCTGGACACTTAATTTTTGGGCATCTTGTCCCTATAAATAACGTGGTTAAATACCAGACCACCATATTACACCTAATATTTCCTGGTACATTTGGGCATCTTGTCCCTTTAAATAACGTGGTTAAATACCAGACCACCATATTACACCTAATATTTCCTGGTACATCTGCATCTCTCATGGTGCTCTGATAGCTTTGCATAGTTTATGTTTATTTATTTTCTTTATGATGTGTGGTGAAGTGAGTCATGCATTTATGTTGATCTAACAGGTAAGGCTCTATCTGGAAATGTTCTTGCAAGCTCTGCTGATATTCGGTCCCAAACATCCATACAACCTACTTCCCAGAAAATCAATGATAAAAACCGAATACCATTAAAATCTGCCACACCAGGATGGCGTGCCCCTCTGGGCGCCAATGATGATCTTGTGATACGCTTCTCAGATGATGACAGTGATTCTGGAGAAAAAGAGCACAGGATAGAAAAAGCCAGGGAAACGAAAAGTCATGTGACTGGAGTGGTAGCCAATGGAAAACCACCTACTTCATCATTTGCCAGATCAAACATTTTACGACAGACAGCCAGGAATGTGGATAAAGTAATGCCCAAAAAAATGTCTATGAATCGTACTTTTATCTCATCGATGACCGGAATCCGTGGAGTTGATTCTAGGGATTCTGGACCTTCATCAGTTAATCAAGGATCTCGAGTTAGAAATTTTAATTCCATGAACAAAAATGTAGTGAGCCGAGAGCGTGGATATGATCAAGGTGTGGGCTTGAACAATAGTAAACTTCAGGACTTGCGGCAGCAGATTGCACTCCGGGAAAGCGAACTAAAGCTTAAGTCTGCCCAGAGAACTAAGGAATCAATTACACATGAAGCTAGTAAATCCAGTGCGAGATATTCTGATGTAATAGAGGGAGAACCAAAAGAGCCAGATAAGAAACGTATGAAAGTTGGTGGCTCTTTTTCCACCCAGCTAAGTGCACTTGGCCCACAAGATATACCTGTTGCAAAATCTACTTTATCATCTAAACTCCCAGCAGTGGAAAACAATAATCCACTGGAGATAGTTAAGATCGATCATGGCCAGAAAGGAATTTTAATAGGTCCAACAGAGTCAAGCATTGAAAAATCGAAAAGTCAAAATGATAAACATGTTGCTGGTATATTGGAAAAAATTCCTAGTGGAGTGAAATATGGTGAATATCTTACTTCCTTTTTCTGAAACTTGCCCTAGTTAGTACTGTTAGATGCCTCACCAATCACGGTGGTTTTGTTCTGCAGGTGCTGGCATCGATACTAAATGCATCCAGTCCAGTGGGGGGAGTAAGATGGTTGATCTTTATGATACACTAAACCAGGGGGCATCACAAGAAATTATGACTTGCAATAATTTGCCAAAGAACTTAGTAAGTGAATATTTTAGTAACGACAGTACTACAGCTGATTAGCTTAATACGATATTGTAGATTGAACTATACCATTTCCTCTCCACCTGCCCTAATATTATTTTCATAATTGAAAATTTCCTTTTATTGATCAAACTTGTGCAGCCATCTTTGGCTGTTTGCTCTTAATATGTCTCATAAAGAGGTTCGTGAAATTTTAAAATAGTATGAAACTGGTGTGTAAGGTATTTCCATAACAGTTATTTCTGGCTTGCACAAAACACTGAACTTTACTTGAAGAGATGATACCTCATGTAATTGGGATCTGCACTTTCACGCAGTTTATATTGCATAACCTTAATCCATCCTTACTTCGTTTGAAAAAAAACATCAATTTGCTTGAGGGTTGGATATGACACTTGATTACCGATGTACACTTTATTGAGAAGTTTTTTTGGTGCTTATGTTTTCATTTTCAAAAGTTTCCCATTGTGTTTATTAGTACATTTTAACTTTACAGAACACTGTGGAGTTGAATCAAACAAATGGGGATGGTGGCCATCTAAAACCAGGTTCCTTCTTGAAAAAATCAACATCAGGAAAGAATCGACTGAGGAGTGCTGACCATCAGGAAGTCATAGCCAGTGACAAGAAACTTGATCCCTCCTACAATATATGTCAGGTGTGTTTTCTGGTCTCCAAGTGGGAAAAGTTAGAGGCTTCTGGTGTGTCTGTGATGTAGAACCGGTAGAGGACTAACAGAAGAAAAACTAGGAGGAGAGAAATAGAGGAGGGAAGAATAGACAATGAACAGAGAGAAATCTGAGGCTTTTAAGTCATCAATGAATTTTAATCTTAAATGTAAAAATGATGGCCTATTTACAGGGGCAATAAAACCAGATAAATTGTGAAGTGATCAAAGAAAAACACTAAAGCCATAACAAAGTGATAAATTATAAGATTAGACATGATAGTGGATGAACACTAGTATCCGTTACATCAGTCTGGTTGTATATTTTTGCTTTATTTTTTTTATATTGTTTATTAATTATATTAATGTTCATTCTTTCTAATTTTTTAGGCATCTCTAAACAATGCAAGCCTGTGGAATTGTTTTGGTAATGCAAATGTCACAGCAAATGGTGACATACATTCCTTGGTTGAAATGGAGGAAAACCTGGATAAGGATCTGGAGGAAGCACAAGAGCATAGGAGAAGGTGTGAAATTGAAGAAAAAAAAGCTCTAAAAGCTTATCGTAAAGCACAGAGGGATCTGCTTCAGGCCAATGTTAGGTGTACTGATCTATATCGTCAAAGAGAACTATATTCTGCCAACTTGCGGTCTTTTATTATGGACAATTCCAGTTTGATATGGTCCTCAAGGCAGAATGAACAAGCTGGAATTGGGTTGGATCTCGCTAATAATGTGTCTGAAAATGTGGATCTAATACCTACCTCAGGCCATCAGATGCATCCTGAGGATGATGGTTGTAACCCAGCGGCTTGTGATTCAAACATCCAATGTGTTAACAATGCTCGTATTCACACATCATACAAGCATTTAAGCGAACAAAACATGGGGATAGAACCATGCAGTGAACCAGATTCTAGCACATCAGAGCCAGTGCCTCTTCTGGGAAATAATGGTGCAGATGGAATTTGCTCTCCATCCAATGAACTAAATAATTCAGCAGATGAAGATGAAGATGAAGCGAGATTTTCATTTGAAAATGAATCAGTCCAACCTAATGTTCTATGTCATAAAAACACAGATTTTGGAAACAAGCAAAAGGAAATGGATAAGGAATCAAATAGAAAAATGTCTATTGATAGCCCCCAGGATCCTGTGCTTCTTGAAAGAATGTTGAGGTCTAAACTATTTGCAACCCTAGGGACAAAAACCTTGTCAAAGAATAGTAGTTCATGTAATAACACGGAGGAACATGGGGCTGAAAATGATGTCAGAAGTGAAAAACCCCAAGAAATTAAAGGGAGCTTTCCCTTCTCTGAAGCGGAAAGGAATCATGAAGGTAACTTCCTGTTTGAGCTGAGCTGTTGTATTAAAGGCAGAAAAAAGTCCATTTATTTAACTGTTGGTGTTATGCTCAATGGACTTAATTTTTAATGCCAGTTAAGTAGGTTAATCTTAGTCTAACACTATATGGCCAATGCGTGTGTCTTTATTTTCTTAAACTTGGTAAATAACGTGTGTCATGTCTGTCTTAATTGTGTCATGCCAAGGCTGGGCTGGCACTTGTGCTGTTCTTGTGCCAGTCTGCCAGCCCGGCCCATTTTACGTATCCACTTTGTTAGTGTGAGTTTTGAGTTACTTGCAACTTAATGGGATCAGTACGATCCATGGCTTTCAAGACTGTCTGTTATTGTTACCTTAGTTCGGAACTCATGCATGATTGTCATCAAGTGCAACAACGGGAATCCATTTGGCACAGATTCAGCAGAGTATTCGAAGATTTTGACTTGATAATCTATTGCTCCACATATCACTTTATTTTATGTATATTTCTATTTATTTTTCTTTTCTGTTTTTACCTTCCAGGCACTGATGGGCAAGAAAAAAGTTCCTCTGAGGCTCCTCTTGAGATCCAAAGAGAGCACTCCGTCGAAAATATTTCTGTGAACTGCCACTCGAATTCATATTCTGAGGATAGGCTTTACTTGAGTGGTAATATCTTGAGGAGTACTTTTGGGTATATGAAAGTCATTTGCCCAAAATATTTTATAGAACATGAAGCTATAAGTCAACAGAGTCCAACTTGTATCAATTCTGAAAAAGTCCAGTTTAGCAATGTTATGGTTGAACCACTGAAAGAGACTCGGGTGAAATTAGCTAGAAGAGAAGTTGGCACTTATAGCACTAGTCCTGCTATTGATCCCTTTTGGCCACTCTGCATGTATGAGCTTCGAGGAAAATGCAACAATGATGAGTGTCCTTGGCAACATGTTAAAGACTACTGTAACACAAATATGCATCAACATCAGCATGACAATTCTGGTAGTGCTGGTATGGTCAACCCCTTGACAAATTTTGAACCTGTTTTTTGTATCTTGCATTCTTGAAATAATGTTTCAACAGATTGTCAGGTTGGATTAACATTGCATAAAAAAAAGTGTGATGATTCTGCAAAAGTCCCCTGGTATAACAATGCTATGACTTCACCAACTTATCTCGTTGGCTTAGGGATTATGAAAGCTGAGCTGCATTCATATGAACCTGTTCTAGCACGGAGAAATGGTCAATGGTGGAAGAAGTGTTTCAGCCTTTTCTTAGTGTTGTCAAATTTGTTTCGGAAAGATGTTCCTGAAGATGTCCCATTCTTGCATGGAAATGATGGTCACATGGAGTTCCCTGTGAGTTGGAACAGACAGTCATCGTATTTTCAGAGTAGTAACAGCGGAGTGGTTTGTTTATTCATTTTGCTCTATTTTTTACCCCATTTATATGCCAAGTGTTGCATACTACTTCCATTTATTTACTTGGTGTGTTGCATCTTCTAGTGCTGTGAATGATATGCCTTGTTTAGGAACTTATTTGTATCACAATCTCAATTCTCCTATTCACCATATTCTTGGACTGTTATATTTTGTGTTGTTTTTTTTTATTTAGTTCGAAAACTTTCCTGTGATGAATTGTTGCTCTAAAATAATTTATTAAATACTTGAGGCAAGGGACTTAGCTCCATCTATTTTTATAAGATGAGAGCTTGTGAGAATTTCCTGTAAATCTCTCCTCTCAAGACCCACAACCACCCCTGTCCCCTCAATTCTTTTTTATCTTGTTTTGGCATATTGATGATTGATGTGTGATGCGATCTTTATGATTTATGCTTGAATGCCTGTACTTTTTAGCGTTCTCTGTTTGTTATTGCTGATTAATAACAACCTTCTTATGTGATTGGTCCATTACTTTGTTTGTGCTAACTTCCCTTCTCAAATTTGATTACTTAGAGTCAACTCACACAAGCTTTGGCTGACAATGATCAATATCTGGAAATGGCTCTTTTAATTTTCAGCCAGGAGGCTAATGAACTTGAGGGTCTGAGGAAGGTAACTCCTGTGGTGTATGACTACAGCAATATAACTGTGTTCAGAGACTTCAGTTACTGTCATCTTATGTTTTTGAGTTTTGCAGGCTCTCCCTGTGCTGTCACGAGCTCTTGAGGCTGATCCAACATCCATTATTCTCTGGATTTTTTATCTGCTTATTTACTATAGCAATATGAAGTCAGTAGGGAAGGATGACATGTTCTCTTGTGCGGTATGCTGTTACATGATTCTTACTCTTATGATCTTATTTTATATGGAGCATGAAAACCAGGGGCAGTCTCCACATGTGTGGGTGGATACACCCTTATAGGCTTTCCAGCCATGCAAACCCTATTAAAGTATTGATAAAAGGAAAACACCAGATATGCTTTGCTTCATAATTTTTTTTTTTTTTTTTTCTGGTTACTCCTGTTAAAAGTTGTTTTTGATGGTTGGTTTCCACACGCTTGTTAGATTCTCATTGTTCTATAGCAATATGAAGTCACTAGGGTCCTGAGTACAACTTTTAGTAGTTTTTTTTTGGGTGGGAAGATGATTGGTCTGGTTGTTATCAATGTCTTGTGTCACAGTGGTTACCCTTTATTGATTCCTAAGCCTTAAACCATAGTAATCCGCAAGTCATTGACACAGTGATGGCCATAAAACATTTAAAAATATATATATTTCTGACGAGTAGTATCTTTCATGTACCTAGATGAGTGTGGTTCTACTATGCAAGATGCCCAAAACAAAAAACTGGTATATGCTTGTTCCCAGATAGCCAGTACAATAAACTTTCTCTGAATTGTTTTTCCTTTAACTCTTTTTGTGCATTAATTCATGCTATTTTCAAACAATAACTCATTTGATGCCTCCATGAGCATCAATTTTCCAGCTTTTCTCTATTTCCATTTTCATTTTTACGTACTCATTTCTTTGCTTTTGTGTTAGTATGTAAAGCATAACTCTTTTCTTTGTAAGCATGTTTTTGCATTTCGATTAGAGATTAAAAATTGAAACTTTTGCCTGGAAACACTTTTCCTCTTGTTCTTCAGGTCAAATACAATGATCGATCTTATGAACTTTGGCTCATGTGCATCAACAGTCGGATGCAGCTTGATGACCGATTGGTAACGTATGATGTTGCTCTCTCAGCACTGTGCCGTCATGC
Source organism: Prunus dulcis (assembly GCF_902201215.1). NCBI lineage: Eukaryota > Viridiplantae > Streptophyta > Magnoliopsida > Rosales > Rosaceae > Prunus > Prunus dulcis. The sequence goes on along the minus strand of NC_047651.1, from coordinate 21,353,793 downwards.
TACTGCTTCCGACATAGATGGAACGTATGCTAGTGCATGCACCTTAGACCTATGTTTGCAAATGATGGACTGTTTATGCATGTCTGGTAACATTGAGAAGGCCATTCAGAAAACTTTTGGACTCTTCCCCACTGCCACAAATTTTGATGAGCCTAACTCTCTGTCGCTCTCTGATATACTCACATGCCTAACTTTTTATGACAAATGTATATTAGGGGTTTGTTGTGTTTACTTGGTTATTTACAGGAAACTTCCTGATGCTGTAGTGCAACAATTTGAATGTCAAAAAGAACTCTTTGAAATTGAATGGCCTTCCATTCAATTAATGGATAATGAGAAGCAAAGGGCTACCATGCTGATGGAAACGGTAGTAGATTCTGTAGATTCATACGTGAAAATTGAATCACTTGAAAAAAGTGAGTTTAATATCAGAGTGGCACATTTTTTTGCTCTCAACCACTTAAGGTGCATGGCAGCTCTTGGCAGCTTAGAAAGATGTGGCCACCTCTTGGATAAATATCTTACTTTGTACCCATCCTGCGTAGAACTTGTTTTAATATCAGCGCGGACACATAAACATGATCTTGGGGATTCACATTTTGAGAGATTTGAAGAAGCCCTTAGTCACTGGCCAAAAGAAGTCCCTGGAGTCCAGTGTATTTGGAATCAATATGTTGAGTATGCCCTTCAGAATGGAAGATATGATTTTAGTAAAGAAGTTATGGACCGCTGGTTTCGTTCTGTTTGGAAGGTTCACTATCTTCAAATTGGTACGTTGGATGAAATGAATTGTGATAACTCAGATAGATCGCAAGGATTGGCTTCAAATTCAATTCAGCAGACACTCAGTTCCAATCCGAAGCAGATGGACATAATGTTTGGATATCTTAATCTCTCTCTGCATAACCTCTTACAGAATGACCACAGTGAAGCTCGCTTAGCCCTTGACAGAGCATTGAATGCTGCTGTTCCTGAATATTTTAAGCATTGCGTAAGGGAACATGCGCTGTTTATGCTTACTGATGAATCACTGTTAAAGGAGAACGGTTCTATCAGTGGCATACAGAAGATTTTGGAGCAATATTTAGGTGATGCTCCGGCTTTCCCTACCTCTGAGCCATTATCTAGAAAATTCGTTAACAACATCAAGAAGCCAAGAGTCCGGCAGCTGGTTAGTAATGTATTCAGTCCATTATCATCTGATTTTTCTGTGGTAAATTCAGTTCTTGAAGTGTGGTATGGACCATCTCTTTTACCAGAAAAGTTCAGTGAGCAAAAAAATCTGGTGGATTTTGTTGAAGCCATCTTGGACATAACTCCATCCAACTATCAGCTAGCTATTTCTGTATGCAAGATGTTAAGCAGTGGCAGCAATGCCAGTGATGTTACATCTCTCAGTGCTTTGTTTTGGGCTAGCTCGAACTTGGTCAGTGCAATCTTTCATGCTGTCCCAATTCCACCAGAGTATGTATGGGTTGAAGCTGCAGAAGTTTTGGGAAATATTGCCAGTGTTGAGGCTATTTCTGAGAGGTTTTACAAGAGAGCTTTATCTGTATATCCATTTTCCGTGAAGTTGTGGAAGTCCTATTCGATCCTTTCTATGATGACTACAGGAAATACGAACACTGTTGTGGAAGCAGCAAAAGAAAAGGGCATAGAACTTGGTTAAGTTTCTTTCTTACATGTGGGTTTGGCTGTCTGGTTGGATCAGCATTTGGTAAAAGCTTTCTTGGCCAGTTTTGATTACAAGTAAAAGCTTTCTTGGCCAGTTTTGATTACAAGTAGTATGTGGAGGCCTCGGTTTGTAGATGATATGGTGCTAGTTTTGACGTCTGTGGCAAGTTGATTTTCCCATTTTTGCTAACAGGGAGGAGGTTGTGTGAGAGGTTAATGTGGAATTAGGAAGTACAGAAGCTTGTACAGGATAGCAATACAATCAAAGAGGTTATAGCTTTCACCAACTTCAAAGTGATACAGGCATGAGATTCAGTGACATTTTGGATTTAGTGGTTTACTTACCTCCTTAGGTTAAGTAGTTGTCTTTTCCAGATTCTTAGTATTGTCTTACTTCTTACAATCTGTGGATTAATTGTAACTACCAAATATTATTGTACTTGAAGTAGAGAAATGAAATGAATATGAGTTTAGTTTTCTTTTCTTTTTAGTTTACCTGTATGATCATCATGCAGATCATCTTGTTTACTATTGTTAGCAGTTTAACAATTTCTTTGAGCCTTTTTTTTTGGGATTAAAACTCCACAAGAGTTGGATGGATGCTGTTAGATACATGAGTTGAGATGAGATACTTCACCAAATTCTGCACAACAATGCACAAACAGAAATCTTCTGGGAAAAAGAAAAAAAGAAAAAAACTTAACTAGAACTCTAATGACATTTCTCACCTTCAATTTAAGCATACGAGTTCAATTGTGGTTTAGGTTAGTTGGCCGAGGCAATGAGTTTGTCCCTTCCCTTGCAATCGAGTTCGATTTAATTAGGAGTGTTTTCTTTTTAGTTGGTCCAGAACAAAAAAGATATCAGAGACGACATGTCGTTTATCTCTTTAAAGTCGAGCACGTCTTTTCCCTTCGAAAGAATTTTGCTTAAACCCTCAAAACCCTCATCAGTGCTACCTTTAGCCAGTCGCTAGGGCACGACTCTCTCTCTGGCGAGTTGCATCGATTTGTGAAAAATGAATAACCTGAAGTTGTATTCGGAGGTCTCGTTGAATCTCCAGTTACAGTCGAAAGAGGAGCTTATACTCTTCTCCGCCTTCGATATCGAGCAGAATCGCTTGTTCTTCGCTTCTTCCTCCAATAACATTTACGCCACTCACCTTTCTTCTATCCAGGTTACCTCCTACGCCTACGCCTATGCATATAATATATATATATATATATATATCTCTCTCTCTCTCTCTCTCTCTCTATATATATATATATATATATATCCATATATGTATGTATACATGCTTGTTTAATTTCCTTATTCTATTGGTAACCCTAATTTGATGATGAATGTGGTATAGCATGAAAGAGCATGGAGCAGAACCTCAATATCTGCACAAGTTCATCAAATTGAATTGGAGCCTGAGGACTTCATCACTTCCTTTGGTTACCTAATGGAGAAAGAAGCGCTCTTGGTGGGTACAAGTAATGGGCTTCTGCTCCTGCATTCTGTGGATGATAATGACACCCAAATCGTTGGTGGAGTGGATGGCGGCGTCAAGTGCATTGTGCCTAGTCCAGATGGAGACCTTCTTGCCATAACTACTGGTTCTGGGCAGATACTGGTAATGACTCAGGATTGGGATTTGTTGTACGAGACCGCACTTGAGGATCTTCCGGAAGATGTCAACCACGTATGTAAGGACCTCTTTCCATTATTCATGGATTTTCAGAATTTCGGTTTTGCTTTAACACGTAGTGTTTGCTGTTTGCTGTGGAAATAGCAATGTGTGGTTCAAGATAGTATTAGGAAACAGTGTTTAGGACTCACTTTTCATTTTGTATTTGGCCTACATGACCTCCTTAATTGGAAGCATTGTGCGGTTTCTTTTGGTGTCCACTTATTATATAACACATATGGCGGTTGTAATTGCCTCATTTTTCTATGACATGAGTTTGGTTAATTTGGAAAATTTAGTGACTCTACTATGGTTTCAGGTGAAACACAGTTTGAAAGCTCCATTTCCTGGCGAGGTGATGGGAAATACTTTGTCACACTAAGTGAGGTGCTGGATTCGACATCCTTGCATAAGAGGCTTAAAATTTGGGAGCGACATTCGGGTGCATTACATGCTGTTTCAGAATCAAAGTCAATGGGATCAGTTGTCGACTGGATGCCCAGTGGAGCAAAAATTGCAGCCGTGTATGATAGGAAATCAGAAAATGAGTGTCCCTCAATAGTTTTCTTTGAGAGGAACGGGTTAGAAAGGAGCTTGTTTAGCATTAATGAGGAAACAAATGCAACCATAGAATTTCTCAAGTGGAATTGCAGTTCAGATCTTCTTGCTGCCATTGTCAGATGTGAAAATTATGACTGTGTCAAGGTATGGTATTTCAGTAACAACCACTGGTACTTAAAATCTGAAGTTAGATACCCAAGACAGGATGGAGTGAGGTTTGTTTGGAATCCAACAAAGCCATTGCAGTTATTATGTTGGACTCTTGGAGGCCAGATTACATCGTACGACTTCATATGGAATTCAGCTGTGATGGATGACTCAACCGCACTAGTAATTGATGACTCCAAGATACTTGTAACCCCCCTTTCTTTGTACCTCATGCCACCTCCCATGTACATTTTCAGCCTTAAATTCCCAAGTGCTGTACGGGACTTGGCTTACCATTCCAAGAATTCTAAGAACTGTTTGGCTGCTTCTCTGTCAGATGGTTGTTTATGTGTCGTAGAGCTTCCGGCCACTGATTCTTGGGAAGAACTAGAAGGCAAAGAATTTTCCGTTGAAGCATCCGTTTCTGAATCACCATTTGGTTCTTTATTGCATCTGATATGGTTGGACCCACATAAAATTCTTGCTGTTTCTCACTATGGATTCAGTCATAATAAATACGTATCTCAAACTTCATCAAGTGAGGATGGCGCTGGTTTTTATTTGCAGGAAATTGAGCTTATATGCTCCGAGGATCATGTCCCAGGTTCAGTGACATGCTCAGGCTGGCATGCCAAAGTTTCCAGCCAAAACTCTCTAGAAGAGATGATTATTGCAATTGCTCCTAATCCTGCTCGGAAAGGTTCAGCATTTGTTCAATTTGATGGTGGAAAGGTTTCCGAGTATGTTCCAAAGTTGGGCATCACCAGAGGGGTTCCAAAACACAATTGGAGTTTCTCATCAACTTGCCCTTCTATGAGTGTGGTTCTAGTTGGAAACAGTGGGTCATTGGAACCTTTACTTTTTGGACTTGAGGACAGTTGTAAGTTGCACGTTAGTGGGAAGATAATATGCAACAACTGCAGCAGTTTCTCATTCTACTCAAATTTGGATGACCAAGTGACCACGCATTTAATTTTGGCAACTAAGCAGGATTGTCTTTTTATTGCTGACATAACAGATATATTGCACAGAGAGCTGGAAATAAAATTTGAGAACCCCATACAAGCTGGTAGCAAGAAACGAGAAGATAATAGAAACTTCATAACCATATGGGAAAGAGGTGCTAAAATTATTGGTGTCCTGCATGGAGATGAAGCTGCTGTTATATTGCAAACAACTCGGGGAAATCTAGAATGCATTTATCCAAGAAAATTGGTCCTGGCCTCTATTTGCAATGCATTGGTCCAGAGGCGTTTTAGAGATGCACTTCTCATGGTGAGGCGGCATAGAATAGATTTCAATGTCATTGTTGACTATTGTGGTTTGCAAGTGTTTCTCCAATCAGCTTCAGAATTTGTCAAGCAGGTTAATAATTTGAACTACATAACTGAGTTTGTTTGTGCCATAAAGAATGAAAACATTACAGAGACACTATATAAAAGTTTTATCTCTCTACCTTTCCCAAAAGAAGCTAAAGATGTGCAATCTCAAGACTCCAAGGGTTTTGATTCTAATAACAAGATATCTTCTGTGCTTCTGGCCATAAGGAGGGCTCTTGAGGAACAATTACCACAAGTTCCTGCAAGGGAGCTTTGCATTTTAACCACTCTAGCTCGAAATGAACCCCCTGCACTTGATGAAGCTTTGGAGAGAATAAAAGATATCCGTGAAATGGAATTGTCAGGTTCCAATGACCAGAAAAGAATGTCTTACCCCTCTGCCGAAGAGGCTTTGAAGCATCTTCTATGGTTATCTGATTCTGAATCTGTTTATGAGGCTGCTTTAGGCCTTTATGATTTGAACCTTGCAGCTATGGTTGCATTGAACTCTCAGCGGGACCCTAAAGAATTTCTTCCTTTTCTCCAAGAATTGGAATGCATGCCAGTTACTTTAATGCGCTATAACATTGACCTAAAGCTGCACAGGTTTGAGAAAGCTCTCAAGCACATTGTTTCTGCAGGAGACACTTGTTATGCAGATTCTATGAACCTGATGAAGAAAAATCCTCGACTTTTCCCCTTGGGACTTCAACTGATTGCTGATCCTGCCAAGAAGAGGCAAGTCCTCGAGGCCTGGGGAGATCATCTTAGTGATGAAAAATGCTTTGAGGATGCTGCTGCAACTTATTTGTGCTGTTCCAGTTTGGAGAAGGCTTTGAAGTCATACCGTGCTTGTGGTAATTGGAGTAAGGTGCTAACAGTTGCTGGGATTCTAAAACTGGGTGAAGATGAGATAATGCAACTGGCTCATGAGCTTTGTGAAGAACTTCAAGCTCTTGGTAAACCAAGTGAAGCAGCCAAAATTGCGCTGGACTATTGTGGCGATGTTAACAATGGGATGAATTTGTTGATTAATGCAAGGGACTGGGAGGAGGCCTTGAGAATCGCTTTAATGCACAAAAGACAGGATTTGATCTCTAATGTGAAGAATGCATCCTTGGAATGTGCAAGCTTGCTTGTCGGTGAACATGAGGAAGGTGTGGAGAAAGTAGGGAAGTACTTGGCTCGCTACTTAGCTTTACGACAAAGAAGGTTACTTCTTGCTGCAAAACTCCAGTCAGAGGAACGGTCAATGAACGATCTTGATGATGATACTGCTTCAGAGGCTAGCAGTAATTTCAGTGGAATGAGTGCTTACACCACTGGGTATGTATTTTACATTTTTATTGTCATATAGCGCTCTATGGTTTGTTGTGCAAATTTTTTTTTTTTTTTAATAGTTGTGCGTAACTAATGGTCTCCATCAAAGAGTCGTAGTATGTTGATCATCACTTCTGTGCATATTTGTGTGCTTGATGGTCTTTGGCCTTGCAGGCAGTTATATGTTTCTTTGGATAACCTATTTTCTTTTTCTTAATCTTATGAACAGGACCAGGGACAGCTCTGTCACTTCCACCAGATCAAGTGCAGCAAGCAAGGCAAGAGATGCCAGGCGTCAGAGAAAAAGAGGAAAAATCCGTGCTGGCAGGTACTTTTGTTGTTATACAGGATTAAAAGTTCCTTTTCTTGTTTTGCAACTGTTCCTTCCTGGTCACTAACTACTTGACATTTTAGTCCTGGCGAGGAATTGGCCCTGGCAGACCACTTGAAGGGCATGTCTCTAACGACTGGAGCGATGTACGAGCTAAAATCTTTATTACATTCGCTTGTGATGCTTGGTGAGGTTGAAACTGCAAGGAAGCTGCAAAAGGCTGGGGAAAACTTGCAACTGTCTCACATGGCAGCAGTCAGACTAACTGAAGAAACAATATCCAGTGAGAGCATAGATGAGCATACACAGACTTTGGATCACTACACACAAATTATTAGAAGTGAAGTGCAGAAGAACTCCGAGGCGTTCTTTTGGCGGTGTAATGTATTTGTTTCCCCTTAACAAGCGAGTTCGGTAACTCTCTATTTACAAAAATCTTTCGAGACACATCTTGGACATGCTCATTATGCGGATGAAATGTGCATGCGAACATGCGAAAAAGGACCATTCTTTGAAGCTAGGCACTTCTGACATTTCTTAGAAGTGAAGTCCAGAAGAACTCCGAGGTGTTCTTTTGGCGGTGTAACGTATTTGTTTCCCCTTAACAAGCGAGTTCCAGATTGATACACACAGAGAACTGTCATCTGCTTGCTGTGTGTAGTTTTGCACGTGCTGGACTCTGGTTGCTGAAGAAGGGTATAGGAGGAGGAAGAAATAAAGAGAAGACAATTCCATCAAAGCAGCGACTGATTCAACTTTTTTTTCTTTTCCTTTTTATGTATTGAATCTTGTATCAGCTACTTGATTATCTTTTACTCACTGTAATAAACTAATACCATTACAATTTAGGTTTTGTGACTATAAAATTATATTTCTTGTGAGGAATTCATGAGTTTTTGTAATGCCTTCCAATCGTGAAGATATGTATATATATATGCTTGGAAAGTGATTGGAAAAGTAAACATGTTACTAATTGAATGTAATATTCACGATTGTTTTATAAAATTTAAAAAAAAAAATGCAATTACGAATTTTTATGGGTTTTCTGTTTAGAGTGTTGGGCAAAGTACAAATATATTCTCATAAAACATGAAAAAAACAAAAAATAAAAAACAAAAAGCTTAACTTAGGAAGGGCCCAACCGGGTTCGAACCGGTGACCTCTTGATCTGCAGTCAAATGCTCTACCACTGAGCTATGGACCCTTGGTTGTTAATGTAACTGACATTTTATTTTAATATACGTTTTCGACGTGGCGCTACCCACATTTTTTCCACGTCCGAGCAGAACCTAAGAAAATTGAAAGGAAAATCCATCCCGTGATTGCAGTCGATGGACGATTAAAATTTCATCCACTAAGAGCAACTCCAATTTGCTTCTCCGAATCCAATCTAACGACTGACATTTTTTTGATAATAAAATTATGAAAAAAAATCGAAATTTTTTAAACAAAAATACTAAAAAATTCGGATTTTTTTTTCCTTCTATAAATACATATCAATACTCTACTTTCAACACCAATCCTCATACATTTTATTATACTTCTACTATTATTCACTATTTACTCAACATTTTCTTCTCTTTCACCTTGTATTTTTATTTCTTATTTTTATGGTTTCCTCTATCGAAACCGGAGGGGCGTGGAGCACCATGGAAGATGTTTCCTTGTGTGAGGCTTGGCTCCAAGTTTGTCATTGTCCCGTGTCAGACAATGAGATGAAATTTTTTCATATGTGGAAAAAAATTCATGTCGAATTTTGTGAAAAAATTCCATGGTCGACTCGTAAGGAAATGATATTGTCTAGTAGGTGAAAAATTTTCAATAAAGAGTTGGGAACATAGAGAGATGCTTTGGCAAAAGCAATGGGATAATCAACATCAGAGTACAAAGAAGTTGTGATAAAATAATCTTCCAAAAGATTCTTACCCCGAGAATGCCTATGTCTGTCCACATTTCGGCGGCGGCCGACTTGTGAACCACGGCGGCGACCTTGGTTTTCTTCATCTTGCAAAGCCACTGCTATGACAACTTGTTCATCGACTTGTCTCTGCAACTCATTGATTTCATCTGCTCTACGGTTTCTCTCATTTTTTTCTTGCTCTTGCCTCTCCAAGCATCTCCTAAAATCTTCCATTGAGAATGAATGGAGTATGAATTCTAAACTCTGAGAAATGAAATTATAGAAAGATGTGGTGTGAGAGATATGAGCTGAGCCTCTGGTTTTATAGAAAATTTTAGCAAGATAGACATGCCACGTGGCTTGATTTGATTGGATGAAAATCTTATCTAAAATTTGAAATTCATCCGAAATTTGAACCTAATTTGTATGAATTTTGAATTTTGAAATTCATCCGAAATTTGAACCCAAATTTATCTGAATTTTGAAAAATTCATTCCGAAATTTGAACTAAAAAATTTATCTGAAATTTGAATTTTGAAATTCATTCGAAATTTGAATCCAAAAATCTTATTCGAAAATTTTATCCGATTATGAATAGTCTTGACACGTAGTAACCCGAAAATCTTATCCGAAAATATTATCCAAATTAATTATTGAGGTAAAAAAATTTGTGAAAAAAACAAAAAAAATGAATAGTAATTGCTCTTAGCCATGATAATGGGTAGAAACACAAAATACTATTTGCAAGGGCAACCACTATTCACGTGAATAGTGGCTGCCCTAGCTCCCCCCTTGCCATGGCAAGGGGCAAATAAGTGGAGTTGCTCTAAGGACAAATGGGTGGAGTTGCTCTAACGTCCTTGTTTCTTCTTTATTTCCAATTTGTTTCCCCTTAATAAAAATGAGGCAACCATATATTATTGAAGGTATATATCATGAAATGTTGGGTTTCCATTTGTCACATCACACACGCTCTAATTCACCACCTAGTAGAATTAACTTCTAATTCTCGAAGCTCTAACAATCCAAGGCTTCATTTTTCTAGGTCTTCCCAGCAAGCTGTTTCTCATTTTAATCTCAATGAAAGCTCCATTGTTCCATGTCCTTGGTCCAAGCGTCCTGCCAATATTGCCACTGCAGGTGATGTTCATTAGAGCAATGAATACAACTTCAGTAGCAAAGCTTTGAGTCATCTCATCCTTGGACAAAACTTGTCCAATCTGCCCACAGAAAATGAAAACAATTGATACAGCTCTCAATCTCGTAACAGAGCCTGAAACCAACAATTCGAGAAAATAAATTAAAAGAACAAAAGCAATGGAAATAAAATTATCAAGAAGTTAGAGAGCAAGTGATTACTTAAGTTCTCAGTTCAATCTGGTTCTTTCCATACAATCCGAAGCTTCACTGCAGGTAGCAAGGAGCAAACTTGCGCAGCTCAGAGAACGAACCTTGTTAGTTGAAGATGTGATGCCAGATGCGTTGATTGACATACCAGCTAAGAAACCAATTTTCATTTTGTTTGGTCCCTTACAGTTGCAAATAGAAAATATGAGTGCTTCCTTGCCACGGGCACAAGATGATCTAAATTGTGTGATGAGAGTATTAATATTTGCCCGAGCAGAGACCAGCGCAGCTCCAAATAATGGAAGTACATAGCATACCTCACAATATTTTTATGGCTTCTCTCATCTTTACAATTTGCAGCATGGCAATGCACATAGGCACAGAGAGTTTTAACTACCTGAATGGTGGTCCCAGGTTCTTTTCAAGTGAATTATTCCACAGAAAATGCACGTTCTCTGCTCTCAAGTTGGGGCATGGTAATTGTAGTCACCTACCTCAAATGGATGGACCATGTTCTGGCCCTCTAACCAACTACATCCTGGAGTTTTCTTCAACCCTAAGCCATTCATCATTGATCTTGTCTTGCCAGAATCACCCCATCTAGCAGAATGAGCGTGTATATCTGACAGGACTATGTAATTAGCAGCATTTCTAGGCTCAAGCTTAACAAGATGACTCAATGCAACTTCTCCTAACTTCACATTAGAATACATCCTACATGCACCTAATAAGGCTCCCCAGACTCCGGCATCAGGCACCACTGGCATTGTATTAATCAAATTTAAAGTTTCATCAAATAAACCAGCACGACTTAAAAGATCTACCATGCAAGCATAATGTTCCAACTCTGGTTCAAGATGGTGCTTTTCATGCATGGCCTGAAAAATTTTCTTTCCTTCTTTTACCAGACCTGCATGCCTGCAAGCAGACAAAACACTGATGAATGATACAGAATCAACTTGGACCAAACTCTCTTCCATCAATGAGAAAAGTGAAACAGCGTCAACTCCTTGCCCATGCACTGCATATGCCGCAAGCATTGCATTCCACGAAACTTTGTCCTTGTGTTCCATCTCATTAAAGCATTTCTCTGAATAATTGAGCTGTCCACATTTACCATACATATCAATAAGACTATTTCCCACAAGTGTATTAGATAGAAACCCCGTTTGGATAATGCAGGCATGAAAAGCCATGCCCTCTCTTAAGGCTGCCAGATATGCCACTGCAGAAAGTATGCTAACAAATGTGACTATATTAGGTTGAAAGTTCTCTAATTTCATCTGATGAAAAGAACATATAGCTTCCCTGGCATATCCACCCTGCATGTATCCTGCAATTATTACATTCCAAGATACCACATCTTTCATAAATTTGGTTCTGTTAAACAGAAGTTCAGCTGAGTATATGTTACCACATTTGCAATACATGCCAATAAGAGCATTTTTCACCAGAACATCATGTTCAAATCCATGCTTTATAATTATCCCATGAATACAAGTACCTTGATCTAGGTCCTTTAATATGCTACAAGCTGACATGAAACCCACCATGCTTCCTGCATCAGGCTTTACTCCAGACGACCATAGTTCATGAAACATATCTATCGCATGGAAGGCGTCACCAATCTGGGTATATGCATTTATCAAAGCATTCCATGTTACAACATCTTTACATGGCATTCTATTGAATAGAATTAGCGCAGAAGTGAAGAACCCACATTTGGCATACATGGATACTAGGGCTGTTCCTAAAGAAATATCAGAAGCAATATTGCCCTTAACAGCATAGCAATGTATGCTCTTGCCTAATTTCAGATATGATAATTCTGAACATGCTGATAGGACACTTATCAACGTTATTCCACTTGGTTTGAGAATTTCATTTTGCTTATCTCGAAAGAGAGACAATGCCACTTCAGGATAACCAGATTGGACGCATGCAGATATAAGTGCAGACCAAGAAACTAAATCTCTTTTCCTAAGTCCTTCAAAAATTTGTTTTGCCTTCTCTATTTCTCCACATTTTGCATACATGGTCAGTATAGAAGTAGCAACTGAAACATCAGAATCAAGTTCTTGTTGTGAAGCACAAAAATGTATCTCCTTCCCTTTCTCTGAATCTCTCATCTCAGTAGCAGCCAAAAGAGTACTTATGATGGTAACCTTATTCATCTTAGTGTTATCTCCTTTCATCCAATCAAATAACTCCAAAACCGCAACAAACAACCCATTACTTGCATACCCTGCCATCATTGTCCCCCACGAAACATCATCCCGATCCTGCATCAGGTCAAAAACCTGGCGAGCAGCATCTAAATCTCCACACTTGGAGTACATATCAATCAACCCATTTGAAAACACTGAACTAAAGCCCCTCCTAAACACATAACCATGAATACGCATACAAGAATCAATATCAGCTAATCTGGACACTGCTGGAACCAAATTCAACAAACTCACTAAGTTCGGCTCCAGCCCCCATAATTGTATCCCCCGAAAAAATTCCAATGCCTCATAGGGATCTTCACTTTGTGATAAACCCGCAATCATAGCATTGCAAACCACAACATCTTTCTTAGGTAATATATCAAACACCTCTCTTGCACATGTTAACTCGCCCATTTTCCAGTACATGTCAATAAGACTGGTCCCTATAAATACATCAGAGTCAAGCTGCTTCCGAGCCACTTCACGGTGTACCAAGATACCCTCTTCAAAATCCAAAGCAGCAGTACAAGCTTTCAAAACAAAGTTGAAGGTATAATTGTCTGGCTCTACACCTTGTTCTAACATAGAATGGTACATTTTTCGAGCTTCTTTGTACTTGTTTGCTCTTGTATAAGCTCTGATCATGGAGTTCCACAAGATTACACTTGGGTTTTGAGCAGAATCGAAAACCAATCTCGCCAAACCACTTTTTTTAAACAAAGAGTAGGAATTTATGAGATGGGTCAATGTGGAATTGTCTTGTTGGAGACCTGAGACGATCAGGTGGGCATGGATTTGAAGCAGAGACTTCAAGTCTCTGCATGAAGAGAGGAGGTTCAGGTACCGCGGGTAATTGTTGGTGGTGGTGGAGGGCAAAGAAGGAATTTCAGAAGCTGCTGCTGATGCGAATGCATGGTACGGTCTACGCAGTCCAAGTTTCACGATCATAGTACGAAACGGGCGGAAGTTTGGAACAGCTTTGCTCTTCAGGTGACATGTAAAGTAAGAGTCTTTTGCGCCTGAAGACCACAAAAGATCGAAAGGCCCAGAGTAGTTGTTTCTATTGGAGGCCCATATTTGATTCAGGTTCAGTAGGCCCAAAACCATCACCTCCCAACATCACCATCTTCAAGGCTTCACCTTTCTGAATCAGACCCAGATTGTATCTGGAGTTAGGGTTAGGGTTTTGGGAAATGGAAGCCAGGAAGCTCCTCAACGACAAGAAGTTCTGGTTCGCATCTGTCCTCATTGCTTGGGCTGCTGCTCTCCAGGTACTTCAAATTCTCCTTCTACACCCAAAGACTGCATTTTTTGTTTAAATTTAAAAAATTTTGTGGGAGCCTACTACTTATCAATTGGGTTGTGGAAGTAAAGTTGGGAACTTTTGTGAATTTCAGGGACACATGATGTGGGTGAAAAGACAAGACTCGTTCAAGCAAAAGTTTGGGAATCTCAGCGAAGCCAACACCAATGATGCCGATCAGTAAGCTAAGGCAGACAAACTTTTTATTAAAAGCCCATCAAAATTTGTATGTAAACAAACAATTCCCAGTTTTTTTCTTTTAAATAGTTTGTCTGATTGGTTTATGAGTTCTATTGTGTAACTGGAGTTTAGTAATCTGATAGTAATTGTGAAAATTTTCTGGATATACTCAGAACTAAAGCAATTGTGCCATTGTGGTGTATAATTAAATAAAAGGCAAAGCTGGAAATCCTATTTCCTGTGGCTTGTATGTTTGGTTTGTGTTGATAAAGTTTCAACTCATGTCATTTTAAGTGCTACTTTGGTGGATCAATTTATATGTCATTGTGTGAAGCCCAGCACAAACAAATGTAGACTTCTTACTGATGTTATCTAGAGACTTTAGTGCCCGTCATTTTCTGGTAGTCAGCTAATTACTATTGCTAGTGTTGCTAGCAGTTTAGCACTAGTTTGAATTTTGGTTTAGCAGTTAGCACCATTTTGAATTTTGATAAAGAAATTCATACAATTCTCTACATGGAATGGAACCCTTAGCTCTGACATAGATTGGACAGCAACGTTTGAAGTTTGAACTAGTGACCTAAAAGGAGTTGGTCCATTACCCTTTATCCGAGTATATGAGACAGGATACAACATGTGATTAATGTCTTAGTCAAGTGTTATATTCTGTAAAAAATTTGGCTTGAGTTTTCTGAGGATGTTGGATCTTCAGATATAAAGATCAATTCGGTAATGCATTTGCGTTGATCTCATACTCCTGTCATTCATGTTGATCTACTGCTCCGTTAGTTATATCGCTGGCTCGGCATACTATGTTGTAATCTTTGCTCCATGTAGGTGAAGCTATGTCAGAATGGGTGTATGATTACGTGTTATTATAAGTCGTATATTCTGAACTTCTCAGCTTGGGTTATGTTGTTTCTTGATTTCTTGGCTTATAATTCAGAGTCTTTATTTTGTGGAAATTGTTGAAGTGTTTGGTGTGAACTAAAAGACTGATCGGAAATTGTCCTGCCCCTGGGGCCTCTCTGTTTTGGGGTTGGAACTGTCTTCTCTTCCATGGGCATAGGGCACGGCAAGGTGATAGTGAAGGAGCAGGTATTGGGGCAGGGTATAAATCACTAACTCTAGGTGACCTTTCAAGCAAAGTTTTTACATTTTCTTGGTACATCAGGAACAACAAATTTCTAACACA
This sequence comes from Prunus dulcis, assembly GCF_902201215.1. NCBI lineage: Eukaryota > Viridiplantae > Streptophyta > Magnoliopsida > Rosales > Rosaceae > Prunus > Prunus dulcis. Next base: position 21,338,634 of record NC_047651.1, on the reverse strand, counting down.
TGAATTAATGGTATCGTGTGATATTGAAAATTATCACCCAGACCAGACCCAGGTAAAGCCTCTTAACTTTCTTACTTGTTTGTCACACGAGTTTCAAGGAAATTGCAATGTGGACAGCTATTGAAATGTCTGCATGGAAGGGCTGGCAATGGGTCGTGTCGTGTCGGGTTCGTGTCGTGTCGGAATAATAAACGTGTCAAGAATGCTCAACCCGAACCCAACCCATTTAATAAACGTGTCGTGTCGGGTTCGGGTCGTCTTTTATCGTGCGGGTTTCGAGTCGTGTAACGGGTTCATAAATAATAACATGCATGTTACAAAACCCACAACCGAAAAAATTTAAATTAAAAAAAACAGAGAGAGTAGAGAAAATATAAGGAAAAGAAAGAAAAAAAAAAGATAGAGAGATGAGAGAAGAGAGAAGGAAAAGAAAGAAAGAAAAATAGAGAGAGAGAGAGAGAGAGAGAGAGAGAGAGAGAGAGAGAGAGAGAGAGGAGAGAAGATTGAAGGAAAGAAAGAAAGAGAAAAGAAAGATGAGAGAAAACTAAAGAGAAAGAAAAGAAAGAAGAAAAAAAAAAAGGAGAGAAGAGGAAAGGAAAAGAGAGAAGAAGAAAAAAAGGGAGAAAGAAGAAAGAACGAAAAAAAAAGGGAAAAAAAAAAAGAAGAGGAGAGAGAGACCGAAAAGAAAGGAAAACACAAAAGAAAAAGAAACATTATAAATATCAAAATGTATACTATAAAATCACAAAATTGTTTGTAGCATGGTGGATAAGGTGTTTGAGAGAAATGAAGATGGTAGGAGTTCGAAACCCCTTGTGTGTGTTTTGAAATCTCCATTTGTCTTTATTTTTTAGTGGGTTAGCGGGTTGTACACGGGTTGACACGACCCGTGACACGACCCGTTTAATAAACGGGTTAGATAGGTATTATAGCGGGTTGGCGGGTTGACCCGAAACCCACCCGTTTATTAAACGGGTTTGACCCGAAATTGACCTGTTTTTTTATCGTGCGGGTTGAACCCGCTAATTTCTCGTGCGGGTTTCGAGTCGTGTATCGGGTCGTGTCCGAAATTGCCACCCCTCAACTTGGAAGAAACACAGTGAGGTAGCGTGAGCATCTAGAAGCCCACACCAAGTCACCAAGTTTTTGGTCATCATTTTTTAGTATTTTACCCAATTTTTTTTCATCTCAAGCACATTACCGTCAGCACTTGCTTAATCATTATGTGATCTTAGTCTCTGTACCATCTTGATTGTTGAATTCAAATTGGGCACACTTGCCAAATTCAAGTTCCCAAACCCCAACTGGTTCTGTTCTACTAATGAGGATGGGCCAATGGGCAAGTCAACTTGAAAAGCATGAGCTTTTGACCAGGGAAGCAAAAACCAGTTCAAGAAACTGCCATATGGGTTTTGTTCTTCATTTCATTTCATTCTTGTTAGGTAAAGTCAGAGTCAAAGCAAATTACAAGTATGCAAAAATGCAGTTGCGCCAATTGCTCAGCTACACAAAAAAGCACTTTTCACAACTTTGAAGTTTGAACTTTGAACTGGTTTTTCTGGTTCCTCAAGTCCTAGTGGGGATGCCAAGTCACAGTCGGCAATAATGTCCAATAATGTATTAGCCCCACGTTTTGGCTGACAAGACAAGTAGAGCATAGAGTAGTATTATCCAAACCCTAGTCTTTCTGGGAAAGCACTAGCAGAAGATTATAAAATTACAGAAGACGTGTGGAGAGCACATAACACATTGTTTATGCCTTCTGAACCAGACGTTTGTCTATATTATATAACTTAAGCCATAGCTTGCCACCAAATTAATCAGTGGATAATCTGTTCATGCTGAATGTTTAAAAACTTGTGTAACAAGTTATATATACTCATATCTAATAACTTAATTAATTAATTAATCAAGTTGGTTTTTTAATAGTCGCTAAATTAAGTCAATTAACAGTAATTATATATCATTCATAAGTTATAGGAAGCTGCTCTTATCTTATATAAACCCCTCTTTGTCCCCTTGGCCTGAGCTGATTTTGCTTAATTTGTTACCATTATTTTTTGTACAGCTAGCTATATGGAATTACCTAGCTACAACAAGTACATCCATCATTTTCCAATCCTACTTTACTTTGTACACATGCTGGAACTGGATGCTGTGTTGATTCTTAAATTCTTTACTAGTTGGACCAAGTTATATGTGTGGCCCTAGCCTTGGGGGATCCACTAATAAAACAAAAATGAAGTTATGATGGCATAATTTTTCTTTGCATGACTAGGATTGAATTCGATAACTCATCAAAAGAAATGAGTTTAAGAATTTTTCATCTTATGAAGATTAAAATGAGTAAGTTATAAGATGTTGATAACTTGCACAATTTCAGAGAGTTTATATATTACTTTACGACTCTAATGGTAGTCAACATTCACCCCTCATATTTAAGGTCAGAATTTCTTTTAGCCTATGAATTACAAACATTATGATTTCAAGAGCTGAAATTCTCAGAGCCAGGACAAATTATACAAATCTTGACTAATTCTTGTATTTATTGTTGCCAACTTGTGGTTCCAAGGAGACTTGAGGAGGAGGCAGCCAGTGAAGCCCGTGATGCCTCATGAATCATGATGAGCTCACTCTCCCAACCCTTTTTTAATCCAACTTTTGAGTAACACAAAAGGCCATGCCAGTCTTGTATTTCGGTATCTTAATTAAGTCAATATATAATAGTATCTCAGTCAAATTTCCACACCAGAGAGTATGAGCCACTACCAAGAGCCAGGACCTTGTCTTATAAATATGAATGTGACTTCAGATTTATTATGCTTAGAATCTCTCTCTCTCTCTCTCTCTCTGTCTCTCTCTCTCTCTCTCTCTCTCTCTCTGTCTGTATTCAAATTATTGACATAAAATTAATGAATATGCCGACTTTGAAGTACACTTTGGTTCAAATTCAAATAGAAATTTCGAATGGAAAACGATGTAGAAACTAATAATGCAGTGGAAAGAGTCACTTGGGGAAGTTGATATATACAAAGCGGAAAACCCATCATCGATTACTTGCAGTCTTAGCCAACTATATACAGTTATATAAATGAATTATTTTCTATTAATCCACATATGTCATCACTTACTTCCTTGTTAGCAATTTTTTCTGGTCAGATTATAAGACAAATTATATCATATTATATTAATATGCCGACCACATGCAATACACGCATGCAACACGTATATGAGTAATGTCTTATTGTCAAATTTATGTTAATAAACTGTAAATCTAAACCGTATAATTTGCTAAAAGTAAAATTTATACTTTGGCGATGCAGGCATCTAGCTCATTTATGTATAAGTAGATGTCCATAGTGTCAATAAATATCACATCGTTGATATTCAGAGACTGATAATATAAGCATCTTATGTTATGTCATTAAATTATATGCGGTTTATCTTACGTACCAAATATAAACACGTTGCTATATATGTTTTTATATTGTTATTTTGCTCCCTAAATTAGATCAAGTTCACACTAACTAAGGAAATTGAATATGATCAAATCCAGCTGCGCAGGTCTTAGTGATGTTTTATTAGGAGTCTTACTAAAATGTTTGACACGGTTTCTTTGTTAGGAAAAGTTAGACCAAAACTTTATCCAATTGCACCAACTATTCAGCTACCCCACCTCATCATCACCATTCCAGAAAGCAAGTATTTACCTGGGCGGGTAGAAGTTACTGTTGAAGCATTATAAAGTTAAATATAAAGTTAAACATTCACATAGAGCATATGTCTCGAGGAAGATATGTATTTAACGTGGCATTTATGTGAATTAATTAACCCAAATCAGACTAATAATCTCCTGCTTTGATAGTGAGGTTATTGATGATGGGATGATGACAAGGGATTAAGTAAAGGTGTTTATGGTTTCTAGGAAAGTCAAAGGCAATTAAGTATCATTCATACTATATCTTATGAACCAAGTAATCAAACTGATGAGCTAATTTTTTTCTTTTTTATAGGAACGAATAAGCTTAGCTAATTAAACAACTTTTTTATTTTTTTTTTAATTTTTATACAAGCGATGTTCTACGTACTTTAATCTAATTTAAACTACGGAGAGAGAGATTTGAACTCGTGTGCAGAGTGCAAAATACATCAACTTTAGCCAACTTAATCAAGCCCATGTCTATAATTAAACAACCCTTATTAATAAGAGTGGCACTTGTTTTCCTTCTTTAATTGTTTGGTTCTAAATTCAACAACTCGTTTTCCAATTATTCTTGGAAAATCTGTAGGACTTAACAACGGCTAGTTTTCGACAAAAGACATCCATAGAATTTCAACTACCTCAACATACTCTTCCATTTCTTCTTTTCCCTAAACAAGTTAAGCAAATTAATGTTGAAACAATGAGTGTAGAAAATATCAGGAAGTAACCAAAAATGACTTGCACGAAAGCAACCCTGAGATAAGATTTCGTTTCTATGTCTTGAAACAAACGGCACCATTGCTTTGACTTTTGAACCCACAATTTCTTGCTTCTCTTTCAAGTAGTGATGCTAGCTACTAGTAGAAGATACACGTTAAGTGACTATATGCTTCTTTTAAAAATTAAAAATTAAAAATAAAAAATAAAAAATCGACATATGTATATAGAGAGTTTCAGTTGATAAGGATACTCTTTCAATGATCTAAACCATTAGATATTCTCTCAAAGATAATTTCTATAAATAAAATAAAACACTTGAATCCGGAACTGTTTGATATTCAATTAGATGGTAGTTTTTTTTCTTGAAATACCTTACTCATCTATTTTGTTGGTCGCCACTAGATACGATTTTTTCATAATTACTCAATATTTCTCTTGTTTTTTTTCTTCCCTTTTTGTTCTTCAACAAACTCTTAAATTAAAGAAAATAAATTTAAACAAAGAAACTATATAATCATATATGGTGTATAAATTATATAATGAACAAAGAATATTGGATACACCTTATAACCAAAAAGAAGAATTGGTAATAAGCTCATCAGCAACCCCTATGTGATTAATTACAAGAAATACAAATGGATCAAAAACCTAGAGATATATTTAGGAAAACCCAACAAGTGGAGCTGCTTTCCCTATCTGAAGAATCTTCAAGTCATTCTCTAATGGCGTCAAGTTGAGATCCAAACACATAACCCTCCTACCGCTATTCGTCTTCTTCAAAACTTGAAACATTGGCGCAGGCTGAGGGCTCAGGCTCAGAGAGTTAGAGTTAGAATCAGAATACTGACTAGTATTATTATTATTATTATTCCTCAAGGCTGATCTGTGCCTCCTCATGTGACCCCCCAAGGCCTGCCCTATAGCAAATTCCAGCCCGCATATGTTGCACTCGTGGGTTTTAGGTTTTGGTGGTGATCCTTGTGACTGGCTCTGATCTGAGCCGTTGCTACTATTTCCATCTCCTGACCCCATTAGTCTCGGCTTCTTGTGGCTGGCCCTGTGGCCGCCGAGGGCCTGGAAGGAAGGGAACTGGCGGTTGCAAGTCTTGCACTCGAAAACCCGGGTGGGGGAGGCGGAGAAGGTGTCGTAATGGTGGTGGTCGTGGCTGCCACGGGAGAGTAGCATCAAGCAGTTGGCCATGGTTAGGCTGCGGTCAAGCTCTCTCATTTCTGTGATGCTCCTCTTCATGGTCATGTGCAAGCAAGAACACAAGATTAATTAAGTGCTAATTAAAGACTTGATGTATTTGGGATGGAATGTTAAAAATGAACAAAGGAATGGAACATTTGGGGATTGGAGGGTTTGGTATTTATAGGGGAAAGTTGGCCACTGAGATATTAGACTTTTCATATATGTGGTTGACAATTGAGAATATGTGACAACAAAGACTTTGTTAATTTCTTGTTGGATAAGAAATTAAAATAACAAAAACAAGAGAGAGAGAGAGAGAGAGAGAGAGAGAGAGAGAGAGAGAGAGTGGTGTGTAACAGGGAATTCGTTAATTGATTGTTTGGTGTGAAAGGAGCTTTAGCGGCATATAGAAACCAGGTACGTAATTGACCACGTCAGCATGACTACATGGTGCAGTCTATATAGTAAATGAAAGAAGGGCAAGAAACAGTCTGCAGTGACGACCCTGAGCTGAGTCCTTCATAGAATCTTCTAGCTTTCTAGAAGATTCTCTCACATTTTCTTAACATTTGTCTGGTTTTTTTTAATGGTGTAATGTTTTGGTAGTATGAAAGAGGAAACATCCAGGATGTCATAGAGTCAGCAGAAGATTAATCCACAGAAATAATTTGAAATGATAAGTACTGGGAAATTAATGCTAATTAGTATTAAACAAAACGACTAAAATGTCTAACACAACACCCTAATTCTGAGGAAGTTTCCCCTTGTACAAGTCATTACCATCCATGTCTAGCGTGTGGGGTTATAATAATTAATTATCGCGCCATTGCATCAATCTTTCTCTTTGGAAATGTCTCACGTATAGGAGATATACATGTTTGAATGTTTCAAACCACGGCATACTGATCAACTAATTTTTAATCTACTGGTATTTTTCTTCCCAATGGTAAAAGAGGTCTCAAATTTAAAACCCCTCACTCACACACACCACGACATAACGCATCAAATACAATGTATCTTATTTAATTATGTGCATTGAACACACTTCACATGTGCAGTTTCGCATGCAAGTACTCGTGAGTTGTATTCAAAGTTTATCCTAAAATGTTAGGCAAGGAAAAAGAGATGTCTATGAAGTAGTATTTTAGGACTGTGCAAAACGTTGGCGTATAGATGGTGTTCTCTTTTACGTGTCTTACAATCAGGGGGCAACTGTGCCAAACCACGCGAAACGTCATCATCTGCTGACGTGGGCTGCATATACACAACACAAATGGATTTGGATTTGGATGCTTACTCAAATACTGGTAAGTAATTGTGTAAACTGAAAGGCAACCTCATGAGTCTGACTGACTAAGCTAAGTGCAGAGTTGTCAAAGATGATCAAGTTGCAGCAGAATTTAAAGTTTATCTCTTCTCTGCATGACTCACTCATTTTGGGGTGGTTGGAATTTTTCTGTGAAACTTAAGAAACGATGACCTTTCAGCTAAGGGTTAGTCCAAGAAATGGGGCTTTGCAATTTGCAGACACTTTTTCTTCCCTCCATGAAAATGTCATGATATCAAAAAAAAGGTGTTTTTTATATTTCAACCAATAAATATAAAATAATTTATATAAACCACCGGCGCCCAGTCAACTAACCAAATATATATCTTACCTCCTTAGACTTCCACTATATTAATTACGTACCGACCAAAAACATAGCAATACCAAATAAAAATTTTCAAATTGAAGTTTTGATGTGAAAATTTGAAAAGCCTTATAATTTGCTACTTGAATAATTTTTGCTCTAACAAACTCTTTAATTCAATTAACGTAATATCATGGCAAAGAATTAAAAATATGAAAAGATGTGAAAATTGTCTATGTATTTATTATATGAAAAATAAAAATGCATGTTTTAAACATTGTCAAGGTAGGTTTTTCTAAAGTAAAATTAAATGTCTGAAGAGTCAAAGTCAACTTACTAGTCCTGGAGAGAGAGAGAGAAAAAAAAGTTGCAGCTTCGATAATTGACGTTGAAGAGACTGTTGGAGATAGTTTTTCTAACGTGGCTTAGAATTCCAAAGCTTTTGATGAGGCTATTGGAGATGCTCTTAGCACATTTTGACACAAACGATAATCGACTATTCTATACGGGAATTATGCTTGAGTGCAAGAAAACGAACTTACTGTTTTGATCAACTACGTCTGCTAGTACAAGAGTTTTTGTTTTATGAAAAACATTAACGCTTTTCATACGAATCTTTTTTGCTTTTGAATATCAAAGTCTATATTCTTAAACCCATTGTGATAGTCATATAGATTTTCGAAGTAATTATGCTTCGGCAATATTCGGTTGGAATCTTTCTCCTAGTTGTCCTTGTAAGAGAAATTTCTTAACGTATGGTTCATTGTTTGGTTCTTATTCCTTTGCCTTGTTGGAAATCCTACTAGCCATGAAAAACCAGCATAAAAATTATAATTAATCCATGTTAAGTTGATTTTGTAGTCTTCGTCACATTCAAATCTTATCCAAAACCATTGATCGCATAAACAAAAGTTTTATTTGCACTAGGATTGAATATAAGCAAAATCATTGGAAAATCATTCCTAATTTGGTGAGTTGTGGCGCGTAACAATGTATTTAGTTAATTTAATAATCAATAATTATTCATACACGTGAGAACGATTGACGTGTTGATTGCTCAAATTCAAATAGAATAAATCAGTGAAAATCAATGAGTATGTTGAAATTCAAAGGGAACTTAAATACCAAATAAGGGGATGAATCATGAACATACACACATTATTTGTGTCCGGGTGGAAAAAATGGGAAAGCACAACAAAAAAACGCCCGACTGAAGAAGAAAAAAGACAGCATCGGTTAGAATGAACCAAACCAGATTTATGCTTCTGGGTCGAACACTTTCTTCTTATTGGGCTGTTAAATACAATGGGCTTAAAATAAAATTTACTTAAAAGGGTAAACCATCACATTTAATTGACCACAATTTTTTTGTTCTAAAAATGTTACTTAATCATTCCTTAAGCCAATAAATCTGCTATATATAAATAAATATATATATATATATATATATATATATGTGTTTTTGTTTTGATGTTAGTTAGTTTGATACAACGATTGTTATCGAACATATATTAGTTAGTTTGACGCATTTCTCCCCCCTAAATTTGTTGAAATCCTTCTATGAAAAGAGTGTGAGGAATTGGTTAGGCTCAGCTCAGCCAATAGATATTTAATAACATACCTTAACTTTTTTTTCCAAAAAAATATGTTATTAATAAATTCAAATAGAACCATCCTTTAGATACGCAATTAATTTCATATCTAGACATGTCAATGGATCAAATTTTGATATGAATATGGGAGAATCTGTTAGCTTAACAAATCAAATACAAATTAAACTTGATTTTATATGTATTCTTTCTAAGTAGCATGTGAAAGAGTAATTTTAATATTTTTTTAAGTTAAAAATATTTTAGTAAAATTACTTATTTAAGTAACATAACATTACTTGTCAATTTATATAAATTTTTTGACAGGACCCGATCCCAATTCCACTTTGGAATTCGAGCCAAGTCCTGTGCGTGTCCGACACCTGGCAAATGTCGGGCACAAATGACCTTTTTATCCTTCTTGTTACAATTACGTTTAAAATTCTCCCTAGACTTCTGCCGAAAATTCGGCAGAGTCTCCCCTGTAATTTGTCTAAACCCAAAATCTTCCACCTGTTAAACAAACAAATAATTCCACACCAACTGCCAGAGTAACTCAAATAAAAACTTTTCAACTCGGGTTCTCAGTCCAACCAGATATCAGAGCAATTTCTAAATATTTACAAGACTTTAAGAAATTTACAACGAAATCCTACGTTTTGTGGTGGTGGTGCGGAAGCTGGGAGTATGGCCCGGGGTGGATTCTTTCGCACTTCTACGGCCTGGAGGCGAAAAACAAGTTTGAAGGTGTGAGTGGACAAAAATAATGTTCTTAAAAACAATTTATAACATAGTAACCCCCGTTTAAAATAAATAGGGATGTAAATCTATGGTTCGACTATATTTCAACACGAGGTATTCAAATAAACATGGATAAATATATTTATAAATACACTCGTATAACTGAACAAATGTATAAAGATATAAAACATGCACGAATATCGAGGAAACTGATATATAAATGATTGAAAGCAATAGCTGCATAAAAGTGCTCAAATTCCTTTAAAAACTACCACCTAATTGTACCCTGTAACATCCGTCAAATCCCTTGGCAGGTCTCGGCGACACAAAGTCTATCCGAGCCGCAAACTGGCAGGATTCAGGGGACTATGGTCAGCCTGATCCGCCGGCAGGGCTCGATGACACCAAGTCGACTCGAGCCGCTCTGGCAAGATACAGGGGACCGTAGTCAGCCTGATCCGCAATCCTGGCAGGTCTCGGGGACACAGAGTCAGCTGAGCCGCAATCCTGGCAGGTCTCGGACACCAAGTCTGCCGAGCCGCAAATCCTGGCACTCACGGTCCGAGCGTCCCCGAAACTCGTGAGGCAATGTCAAGTGCACTGACAGAACTGTAAACATACTGGATGTCCGTAGACATCGGTCCGTCTGAGGGTAATCACTAAAAACAAGCGGGTACATGGTGGTTCTAATTAGAAAAATCTGATAATTCTCCGAAATCTGATAAATCTAAGTTACTATTTCTGTATCAAAAATCTCAAGTCTGCTGCTCAACTAAGTATTATAAAAATAAAGATATTTCACGATGTAATTCATACTCAGAAAACATGTAAAAACACTTATTCAAGATCAAATAATGCAATTTAATTATAAAAACCGTTTAGAAAAGAAAAATCCACTCACTGCTGGTCCGAGCTAGCTGGACCCTTTGAAGGTCCCTTCTGTAGGTCGATCGGGCCTCTGGTGCCTGATTAACCAAGAATATTAAATTAATAAACTGCTCAATAAAGGAATTAAATTAAACACCTTGCCTCTGGCTCCTAGAAATGCGTGCACTCATTTTAAAGTCACTCCTATGCCCACTTAGCCTTTCGGACAATTAGAACGGCCTTGAAAGACCCGAAACTTTACTAAGCGATAAACTACCAGACCGGCCGATCCGGAACCCCGTGGGGTCCACGATCTCCGATGGCCAATCTAGGATTCTCTAAAAGTTCCTCACAGAGAAAGAACCATGCTCTGCGAGTTTGGTCCGAAACGGACGGTCGGATTAGCCAAAATCACGTTATCGCTTAAAATCCAAACCCTAGCCCCAGGGTTCGTGATTTCGGAGTATCCGGGACTCCGATTCGCAATCCGTCGAATCCTACACGATCCTGAAATCATGTAGAACAACATATCTGAATTTGGGTGCGATCCAACGGCTCGAAGACACTATACCCAAGGATCGCGCAATATGGAAAATCCGTTTGGGGCTCAAACGGACTCCAAATCGAGATCCGCGAAATCCTACGCACTCGTGACAACACGAGGATAGCAAAACTACACAGAGTCACTTCACTACCCTCACCCACGCGCCTCCACACGCGCGGGCAGTTTGGGTGTCCAAAGCGAGAACGGGTCGCCGAAAAAACTCGAAACTAAGACTCCAAACTCCTATCCTAAGTAAAACACCCCATTTGGAGTCACTTTTGTTCTTGGACATACCCCAAAAAGTAGTCAAAAATGGCCGATCACAGCGGCCGAAGTTCAGCCGATTTTCAATCTAGAGGTAAAATCCATCAAAACCCAGCCAACCATAAGTTAGAGCATGAAAAATAGGTGAGAAACCATACCTTACTCGAACGATTTGGTTGAGAATCGAAGGAGATCGAGGAGCTTGAAGTTTCGACTGAAAACCGGCGGAAATCTCCAGTTTCCGGCGAACTCCGGCCGATGCAGGGGCGGCGATGGGTCAGGTCGTGACGGCGAGGGTGTGGCGGAGCTATTGGTACCGGTGCCCGAGATCGGCGTGGCCTGTGGTGGCCGGTGTG